>NC_073354.2:3828928-4134285 GCF_027580225.2 Misgurnus anguillicaudatus | reverse complement strand
CTGGGGTTGGGCATAAGGAGTTACAATAGGGGCTTCAACAGTATTATAAAACATATCAACGTATCGTTCCTTCAACATTTGGGCTACAATCCTCAAAATCAGGATCTTCACAGTGATGCCATAGAAGAACCATTTGTGCTTCTTTAATGACAGGTTCTTCAGATGTTGAAGGATCATTAAGGAACCATAAAGTTAAAAGGAGTTCTTCTATGTCATTGTGGTGCACCTTTACTATTAGGTGTGGTTTTATGGATATTTCGGATGTGGTATTGATGGACCATTGAGAGCAGAGGGTCTATATCTCCCATAGTTCTTCTTCACTGTTTTTCACTGTAGTTTTGTGGAGTGTGAAATCACATCAGAGCCTGACAGATGTGTCTGTGCATGAATAGCCACAGAAGTGGTGTCAGAGGACAGGCAAGTCCAGTCTGTAACAGATCAGGAATGACTTAATGCCTGCACAGAGGACCAGAGAGACGCCGGTAATGTCCCATCTTTTCTCTGTGACAGCATTTTAGATTGTCGACAAAGAGCTTCAGGTGCAGAAGAACAAAGCGTAATACTTGTATTGAAGTAAAGTGCACACTGAACAATTATACATCAAGAGAACCGTTCGTTATGTGATAGACTTCAAAGTACAGCGGCGTTCAAAAGTTTTAAAATCTCTTTACTGAAATGTTTCCCCATTATCTTACTTTTTTAATCTGGTGGTGTATGCTTAAATGTTTAAAATATTTTTTTTTATTATAGAAAACCATAACTGTTCCAATATACATTTCTGGTTACACTTTATTTTAATAGTCCACTTTAGATATTCTACTAACTATAAATAACCTTGCAACTACATGTCAACTAACTTTCATTAAAGTATCAGTAGACTGTTAGGGAAGAGACACTACAATATGTCTTTAAAGGTCTAAACCCATTTTTTAAACTTTAGTTAGTGTGTATTGTTGCTATAATAGCATAAATAATACCTGTAAAATGATACAGTTCAAAGTTCACTGCCAGACGATATATTCTCTTTAACAGAATTCGCTATTCAAAGCCTACAGGGAACGGCCGGTTTGGACTACAGCCCTCTACTTCCTGCTTTAATGACATCACTAGAACAGTTTTTTGACTAACTTAGCTTGCCGTTAGCTTAGCAGCCCACAGGAATACGTAAGTCGCCAGCTAAGCTAACGGCAAGCTAAGCTAACGGCAAGCTAAGCTGACATCGAATCACAACACATTAAACAAGCTGCACAATCAGAACTCGATACATATTTCTGAAGGAGGGACTTCACCTAACAAGGAAGACGTCAGCCCATTTTGAGGACAATGAAAACAAGTCTATACAGATAAGTCAATTGTGTGAAAAATACCGCTTTTTTAATACATGAAACATGAAGACATTACATTGTGCACTGTAAACACAATCAAAGCTTTAAAAACACAGAAAGAACGGGAGCTTTAAAATTGTATAGAGAATTATATTCAATAGAAAATACACGATTCATACCATGATTCCCTGGATATATCACAACATAATATGAATATTATTAAAAGAGACTGTAGACTACATAGATACTAGGAGTCAGTTGGGTTTATTGAGGAGTACGCTTGAAAAAGAAATTGTACACTTGTAAGTGTATTGAGAAATAAAACACACACACACACACACAAAAATAAACAGTACAGCATGTTTGACAATGATGAGTCTGTTTTGGGAGTGACATCAAATCTACGCTCCCTGGTGTACTTTACAAAAAATGATTTCACAGCTGGCTAAATCCAATTTCGTCACGAAATCTCCATGTCGTACAAAAAAATTATTCTGGGAGCAAAATATTCCCTATTTTGAGGCGGAAATCATCGTCCATGCATTTCCACTATCACTCACGGTACTGATGAAGACAAAGAGCCGAGTTTCGAGGGACCAGACATGAGCCGTTCTAGAATGTTTATAAAGTGATGAAAATTGTACAGCGGCGTGGCTCAGAGGTCACGTCAACTTTGATAGGCGTAATGGAGGCATCCCGGCGAGTAGCACGACCTCGTGCCTGTGTGTGGGAAATATTTTTCTCTAACACTTCGCACCAATGCCTGCCTGATAGAAGATCAGGATGATAAGTCTGTATTCTCAACACATTCAGACTGCAGGATGCATCTGTTTGAAATGTTAATTTTCACCACTACAATCTGTAGGCATCCAGAAACAAATGCCTCTTCTTTTTCTTTCTCCACCGTTCCCAACGAGATAACCATCTCAGCTTCGGAAGCGTTCGCTTCGATCGGGTCACTTCTGATCTGCATTATCATGTCAGATCTCGGCTTTGACAGAGGGACAGAAGAAAAGCTTGTATTACACAGAATCGATGGCGTCAGGTTCTATCCTTGTCAACGACCTGCCACGAGTCTTTCTGTTCAAACCCGTCTTCTGGGACGGACGGAAGAAAAACCGAGATCGGAATGATATCGTCGTCTGGTTAATGTCACCTTGAGGTGAGCCATTGTATCACAGAGGAGAACAAACAATGTATTTTCTTTACACTAAGCTGTGTGTACTCGATTAAAGTAAATAAATGAAGATAAATCATTATGGGATTTATTCCTCAAAGCCTAATATGTTTATTCTGTGACACGAAGGAAGACATTTTGAGGAATATTTGTAACCAACATGAGCCCGTTAACTTCCATAGTATTTTTTCCTACGTTTGACATTGTTTTGCGCTGCGCAAACTGAATGGCGTATAAATAAGCAGCTTTAAAGGGGACATTTCACAAGACTTTTTTAAGATGTCAAATAAGCTTTGGTTCCCCAGAATACGTATGTGAAGTTTAAGCTCAAAATACCACATAGATAATATATTATAGCATGTTAAAAATTGACACTTTGTAGGTTTGAGCAAAAAATGTTGGTGTGTCCTTTAAAATTCAAATGAGCTGATCTCTGCACTAAATGGCAGTCCCGTGGTTGGATAGTGCTGATCAGTGTTGGGGGCAACTCATTACAAGTAACTTGCATTACGTAATAATATTACTTTTCTTAAGTAACGAGTAAAGTAAAGCATTACTTTATAAATGTACACATTAATATTTGAGTTACTTTTTTAAAAAGTAATGCAAGTTACTTTCAGTTTAATTAATTTGATTAAAAAAAATTATGTTCTGAATTAAATTGAACGTAGTCACATAAAATTATGCACTCTATGTGTATACGCTTGTGTGGGAACAGTTTGAGTCAGAAACTGAGAGGGTAGGCAATCGCTCGACATGATGAAATATGCAATCTCTGAATGCAGAACGTTTCAGCCAAGAAAAAGTAGCGCAAAAGTAACTAAAGAGTAACGTAAGCATTACTTTTCATGAAAAGTAACTAAGTAATGCAATTAGTTACTTTTTTGGGGAGTAACTTAATATTGTAATGCATTACTTTTAAAAGTAACTTTCCCCAACACTGGTGCTGATTAAGGGGCGGTATTATTATAATAAGATGCCCTTCTGACATCACAAGGGGAGCAAAATAGTGGATACAAGCACTGGGGACCCCAATTTTCAGTCAAGATGTAATGCTATATGGTTCTTGACATTTGAGGTTTAAATAGGAGATGATAATACATTGAACTTGCGACGGCGCTGTACATTCTGCACCTGATCGACTATATTTTTGTCTTATCAAAGTGAAGAGGAAAATCACTGCGTCCTTTTGAAACCATAGTGCAATAAAGATTTGTGGGGGGTACGTTTCCAGGTATGAAATTAAATGAATGCTGCTGCTAGATGCTGCTTTAACTGCGAGTGTGCGTGTGGCTGTGACGTTATTGGTTGCGTCACTGACAACAAAAGGATCGGCTCGAAATCGGAATGTCGATCATGCATAAAATCAGCAAATTCTGGTCTCTGGCCGGTCGATTTGTGCATCTCTATCAACAATGCTTCCTGTTTTTGTGATGAAAGAGTACTAGGAAAATGCATGCAATTTCCTCTACTGGTATTTTGTGTGGGGATTTGAAAGAAAATCCTGCACAAAACCAAACAAGATTTTTCAAGTCCCAGTTCATTCAGGACACTCTCTCTCATTCAGACTCAAAACACACAACAACAACAACAACAATAATAGAAATAATAATAATAATAATAATAATAATAATAACTAATAATAATAACTTCTAATAATAATAATAATAACAACAACAGTAATAATAATAATAAAATGTTAATTTTTAAAATGTACTATTTTTTAAAATAGTGATAATAATAAATAACAATAACTACTACTACTAATAATAAATAAATAATAATTACTATTAATAAAAACTACTTTTAATAATTATAACAACAACGGTAATAATAAAGTCAAACATGTGAAATCGTGCAAAAGCCCCCATATTAAGAGTCAAGCTTTGGGCGTGTTATACAGTTGTGCACCTTTTCTGTACACATTGCACGCCTGCGACTCTCCTCAGCACACTCTAATTGTCCCGGGCCATTGCAGGCAGTTTCAAACAGGGCCATTTATCTTCCAGTGCGAAGGAAATGGTCTTTGGCCTTGATCTTTAATCACTCCCCTGCCGCAGTGTGCAAGGTCATCAGGGAGGTGGTGACAAACAGTCCTACAGAACTAGCCTACACAAGCTGAGACTCGCTGGCTAAAATTAGAGAGCGACACAGACCCAACAGGATGTTTCAATTACAGCCCTGGATTAGGACAGGGAAAAAAATGAAGCCTCCAGTTACTGTGTGGCTTTGTGTGTAATGGAGACGCAGAGGGAAGACTGGACAGTGACCTGCAGGGCGCGGAAAGGACCCGGGATCATTCGGATCGGGCCATCACAAGGAATTTATAGAAGTCTGTTGTCCCGGGAGAAGAGATTATATGGGATTTCGCTGCAAACGCTGAACTCGATGGCCGATCGATTTGAGATTTGAGACAAATTTGTAAAGAGTAAAAGGGCAATGTCAGGACAAGCTGATGACTGTATGATTGTGAATCAAGTGTACAAGTCACAGTTGAGATGGCTGTGGGGTTATTTTTGTAAAATAATATTTTTGTACCCAAACTCTGTACTGGAGGGTCGTGTCCTGCAGAGGTTAGCTTTAACTTGCTGATAAAAAAGTGCATCAAATGACTAATTTGCCTTTAAGCTATTTTTATTAAAAAAAATGCAAAGTGAAATTACTCTGGGGTAAATATTTTGGCAAATACTAAGCTTAACTTTAACCTAAATAAATAATGCATCAATAAACCGCTGTACTGACCAAAGCACACCATTTCCACTGATAATTAAAGTTGAATGAGATTAACTCACATGAACTTAACTGATCTCACGAGACAACTGATTTAGTTTTATTTATAAACAAGATTATTCAAGACCCAGTTTATTCACGACTCTCTTTTTCCCATTCAGACTCAAAACACAGCGACTTGCCATACTGTATTCATTCAGTACCTTTAAATAAAAGTGCAAATCCATTCACAAACTGAACATCACTAACCTTTGAGTCATCAAATTCATTGTGATATTTACACTGCCAGCAAAATCATAATAATTATATCCAAAATGTTTAATATATTACCTAGCCCTTTGTGACCATAGCAGTACTCTCAATAATAGCAGTCATTTCAATAAAACTGAAACTACAGTATAACAATAAAATGCAAAGTGGACCATGCTTGCCCAGAATGTCTGTTTGCAGGAGCCAGAGAAGCGCATTTCTCTTGCCATCCTAAGACACGATTATCACTGCAGACACCACTGATATAAGTTCAAGTTCACTTCAAATTACACAAACCACAGGGCAAGTTATACACAGGGCCCTAGCTGGCTAGTTAGTAATTTAGAACCCCTAGACTGATTATTCACAGCTTTCTTATTTGTGTGTTGCAATGTTGTTTTGGTGCATTGTGTGGAGCGGGTGTATGGCAGGGAAGGCTTAGGGCTTAACAATACCTTGCAATGTGAATAAAAGTCTCTGTCAAATGCATAAATAAATGTATAGGTGTAAATGAGGGAAAAAAGAAACATTTTCTTTAACAGAAACAGAAACTGTTTCTGGCGTGACTAACATTGTATTAAACTAGTTTAAATCTCATCTTTCAGATTGTTGGCAGTTTGTTTTTCTAGAGGGATGTCGGTCCAAAGCCAGCTCAGTTTAGTTTGGTGTCCCACAGGGTTCTATTTTGAGCCCCCTACTTTTTCTAGCATTTTTCCTCATAAGTTCAATTTTTACACAGATTTACATTCATACAAAGCCTGATGATAGTTCAGCTATTGGCTTTCTGGAACACAGCATCTTTGAGATAAAAAAATTGAATAAATAATTAAAATCAAATGGAAAAAAACTGTATGAATTTCATTCTTATTCCTAGCTTTTACACACACTATCAAACTACAGCTTTATACCTATAAACAAGCAATTAATTATCTTATTTTTAAATTATGTGTCCAACACTTAAAATGCAGCCTGTTAATTCATACAAACATGGAGTTCTACAGAGAGCATCTCTTTCATTAGCTTATTGAGGCTGACATCCGCGAGCTTCCGTCGGAGGGCCGAGGCATCGTCCAGACAGCAGCCACGCTCATACAATAAATCACTCTTGAGATGTTTCATTACAGCATCAGAAAGAGCCTGCTGTGTGTTTACCCAGCTCTTATTTACTCACTGTCATCCGCTGACTGGCTAGCGGGGCTAAATGTGAACAGCGCTGATCTGAATACAGATCTTGCAGGGTCTGAACTCTCAAAGGGGCTTTCATTGAACACATTGAGATTCTAGCCTTCACGTCTGCCAATCACATCTCCTCCCCTGCTGTGCCACAAAAAAGGCACTTGATGAAAAGGAGGGACATTTTCTATAATCATGAGAAGTAGTCATTTATTCATTACATTTCACATTCATCATATCATATTTCTTGTTACTTTTTGAATTTTATATCTTTATTAGTAAGGATGAGAGTCATCAGAGGCCCCATTAAAATATATTATCACATTGCTTTAGCCAGAATATGATGTTATTGGCAAAAAATTGCTTTCGATCCATTAACATTTTTAGTTTTATAAATATTTATTAATTTAATTTAAATAATAATAATTTAAATACATTTAAATAAAATGAGTTACTGTTTAAACTAAAGAAGTTCAAAGACATTTGGAAAGTAAAGTAACGTGAGCATTTGCGCACAGAAAGTGGAGCTAATATTCATATTTTCAGATTAAAAATTTACATGATAAAATATTGATACTTGCGGTCCATCAATACATGATCTCTATGCAAATTACAGCAATACTGTGCTTTATTGATTTTCCCCATTTATTAGACAGGACAGTAAAAAAGATTACAGGAAATCATATTGGTTAGGAGAGAGGGTAAGGACCACCGAGCTGTGGGATTGAATAGAGGTGGGGACTAATTTGTATATTTATAGATCCACGTATACTAAATGAGGCAAGGGTGTAGAGTTACATTCAAGCTGTTTTAAAGCATGAAGAAAATACTGTGACAGGTAAAACTTTTACATATGCAAGTATGATGCTCAAAGATAAGTTTTAAAACTAACTTTTGGAGTAGCTTGACTGTAGTTGAACTTTAAATGAAATCATACACAGGTTGCAGCTGAACAAGTTACAGTTTGAAAACAGCCTCTCCAACACCGCAGCGGACCCATGCTGTTGTCATCGCCCGGTGTAACGCGTTTACATTAGCGCCAGTATTTGTTTATGTAATGCCTTTCATTAGCCTCTCAGTGTCAGAGGATCTGTGATAGATTAGGGGGATCGTGTGCGCTCATGGAACGCGGGGTAGTGCAGCTTCAGTGGGCCGCATGTTCACGCTTGTTCCCCGGATGCTGGCTTCTAATGAGCCCTTCGCCATGGGAGCCCCCATCCATCTGCCACGTCCGTATAATTGGGACCACCAAGCATCCCAGGGCACTCAGCATCCATCTCTCTGTGTGCGGTACCAGAACAGGAGACTGGAGTCAAATTAACACATGAATCACAACGAGCATATCGACACTGCTGAGTTTGACCTTTAAACCAGTCTAATGTACCCGTACGTTCCCGTACTCTGCACCCATCTGCAGAGCTGTAGTTCAGTGAGGTGTAGGCCTCAAGAGAGATAACATACAGTTCCCGCTGTGAGAAAAAGTTCCTATGAATCAGCTACAACCTGAGATCATGCTGTAACATGAAGTCTAGGGGTTCACATTAATGGTGATTCAAGACATTAGAAGGTATCATCATCAGCAGAATTCATGCGCCAGTGACCAAAACAAATCCATAATCTACTGGGTTTTACGGTACATTTAAGGCATATACTGAAAATGTACTGTATAATGGTCACACACTCATCTTCGCTCTTTGGTCTGACTATTTTCACAAGGCACAATGAAAGATTGAAATCACTACTGATACAAATAAATCAGTCATTTTTCTTTTAATTAAACTAAATTTACGTGAAATCAGTGAGTACAGCACAAAACTGAACAAGATATCAATGCAGTGGTACAATGTGTCTACAGTTATTTTCAACCCAGCTTTGGGTCAAAAAGGGACGAGCCCAGCCTGCTGGGTTGTTTTAACCCCAAATGCTTGGTTGTTTTAACCCAATATTGGGTCAAATATAAACATTTTCTGTGTTAATTTGAACCCAGCTGCTGGTCTCGTCCTCTTTTTGACCCAACGCTGGATTGAAAATAACCCAGCATTTTTTAAGTGTACAGTCAGTCACCGACTGTAAAAGACAAAAAATGAGTGTACGCCAAGCTGTAGACACATTTCACATTGTACCACTGTGTATGCCAACCCTGCTGAAAAAACAGCATAGACCAGCATAATTCCCATGCTGGTCCATGCTGGTTTGGTGCTGGTGGTCACCAGCATACCAGCACCAAAACACAACATATGCAGGTCTGGCTGGTATGCTGGTTTTTCCAGCAGGAAAGGTAGACTGTATGATGAACATCTTTGCTAAACGGGTCATGAAAGGCAGTATTGAGTGATATCCTCATTAACACTAAGCCATTTTTAAATAGCAGTGGTTTTCAATCAGTCTAAATAAATAAGTACAGGCACATGAGTTCCCAGTCAAGATAAGACGGCAGGTCATTTAGTACAACAATGCCCATAATGTCCATAGATGCAGAACTATTTAACCTCTTGGACTCTGCCACCCCCCCATGGACCACATCATCATATTTATAAAAAAAATGATAAGTTGTGGAGCACATAACATGCACATATAGTATCTTTTGAAAGCTTAGAACCTCAGCTTTCTTACCAGTCCAATAAATGTACCATTTATGTTACATAAAATAACCATTATGTATTTATAAAGCCTTTCCAGCATCTATGGGTATATTTGAAGAGTTTGGTTCCAAAACGCGATAAATGCCATTTAAAAAAAAAAAAGAGTTACTGCCAAAATCAGTACTGTATCAGGTCAGTATTAAAAGAAAATCACAATTTTACGAAAAATCCAATATCCACGGTGTAATTCTGTCATCTTTTCTTCCTTTTTTCCAAAACGCGATAAACGGCACTGCTCCTTTTCTGCAGAATGCAATAAATCCGCTCAACAAATCAAAGCACACCATTACACACATTGTAAACAACAATGGCGGCATGTTGAATACATAGAACAAATAAAAACTAAATAGTAATTTTGATGGCATTGATAAACCTGTGGTGGTTTTCTGTGATGGGGAAGAAACAACAGCCATCCAAATCTAATAATTTACATTACAGGCACTCGGGCGAAGGAAAAATGCCAGCTGTTGCTTGTTCTCCCTAGTGTTGGGGAAAGTTACTTTTAAAAGTAATCCATTACAATATTAAGTTACTACGCCAAAAAAGTATTTGCGTTACTTAGTTACTTTTCATGGAAAGTAATGCTTACGTTACTTTTAAGTTACTTTTGCGTTACTTTTTCTTACTTGTCTGATGCTTGATCTCTTTCAGACCTTGCAGGTGTTTTTTATGACTGAGAAGATCTGCATTCAGAAATTGCATATTTCCATCGCAAAAATGTCAAGCTCTGTCCTACCATCTCCGTTTCTGACTTAAACTGTTCCCGCTCAGGCGCTCACACATAGAGTGCGTAATTCTACATTAATACATTCAGTTTAATTCAGTACACAATTTTTTAAATCTAATAAATAAAACTGAAAAGTAACTCACGTGACTTTTTAAAAAAAGTAACTCAAATATTTATGTACATTTAATACATTAATAAAGTAATTAGCTACTTTACTCGTTATTTCAGAAAAGTAATATTATTACGTCATCCACGTTACTTTTAATGCGTTACCCCCAACACTGGTTCTCCCAACAGCATCAAACTTGAAGTCAACGAAAATTAAGCAGAAACAAAATATTTTACAGCTGATCACTGTCAAAAATGTTCAGCGACGACATCCCAAGCATAAAAGCAGCAATGACCACGTTTACATGCACACCAATAATGCGATTATTTCCAATAATGCGAGTAAGGTCTTAATCGCAGTAAGATGTTTACATGACTGGAGCTAACCTCTTCACTCCGGTTTACATGCAGTTTTTATTTTCGGATTATTCACACATAGCCCAATGCAGAGCACAAATGATGAACTCACATATGGTCCACTGTTTTAATTTACTTACGTTAAATGACAAACACGTTGTTATAGATGTATTTCATTATCCGGTGCCGTGATGAAGATATAAATATGACAGTGCCTGTAAAGGGCGTTCACATGATTTAAAAATATAGTTTTAAAAATTGTTTTATATTAAAGATAATAGCAGAGCTCACACAACAACTATAACGATAGCGATTTTGGAACATGATGAACGATAAACCATTGACAGCCAATCAAATCTATTTGAACTTGAAGTGCACGCGCACTTAAAATGCAGTAGAAAGCTCATTCATTGCTGAGGTTATAACATAAAATTACATCAGGTATCCAGAGCTGATGCAGTTGTTGCTGTGAAATTTTTCTACCACACTGACTTCGCCAAAAGGTAAGATATTAACCTACTACATTCATTGTTTAGTTACGCGAAACGCAGCGAGTTGAGGACATCTGCTGGTTTCCCGCTGTGTAAATGCAACAAGAACAGCATACATTCAGTGACATGTAAACAATTGCAAAAAAGTTTTTATTACAAGAAATATCCAATAGGTAATGCCGTGCTGGATGTGGTCACTAATATATTTATCGTTATAATTATTGTTATAATGTCCCTTAATGGTTTAATACACTGATGTCGTGTTATTTTAGCTATTTCTGAATGAAGACAGACTGCTGACAGCGAGTCGTCTTGGCAGAGTTCAGGTAAAACTTCCTAATGTAAAGTTTAAAACGAATTTGTGCTTAAGGTGCGTGACTAAAACACACGCGCACTTCAGTTAGTGCGGTATAAATGCGATTAAAGCGTTTACATGGACGCATACTGCAATTATAAACGGCGTACGCCACCACTTTTAATGCGATTATACTTACTGCGATTATGAGCTTAATCGCATTATTTTTATTGAATTATTGCGTTTACATGAGGTAAAGTATAATCGCAGTATTGACAAAATCCCATTATAATCGCATTATTGGTGTGCATGTAAACGCGGTCAATGACAGTGTTCATAATATGACAAAGTGTTTTGATTAATGCCATTAATGTTTATTTTTTTATCAGTGTATACCACTAGTCAACTAGATGAATATAACATGACAAAGATGAATGCACATTTAAAAGATTTATAGCATTTTGAAAAAAAAACTTATCGATTTGATTTTTTTATGTTTTTATAACCCAAAGATGCAATGTGAAAGCTTGTAACTAAAAATAGTGTTTTCTACCTTCACGCGTTTTTACCAAAATTAGTCAAAATGGATTTATTGCGTTTTGGAACCAAACTCTTCATTTAATCTACAAAATTTGGGGGAAGGTCACTCTTCAATTCACCTAAACTGCATGTGTTTGGTCTGTGGGAGGGAACCTGTGTACCCGGAGTAAATCCACTTGGACACAGGGAGAACATGCAAACTCTAAACACAAATAAAAGGCCTCCCCGAGGATCAAACCATTGCTTTGAGACAACATTGCTACTCACTGAGCCACTTGCAATTCATAACTTAATTTCATGAGGTGGCTAACTCATATCTCATATGTATGTTAAGGTACGATCCGCTTTCCCACCAGTGCCACTAGTGGGGCTTCACCAGTGCTTTTGCCTAATAAACATGTTTTTGTGCGATTCACTTTGTACGAATTCATACGAATTAGCCACTGGATAAAATACAAATTCCCAGGCTAAAATATAGGATTTTGCAAACTGATGCTTACCTAAACTGAGAACATTCTGTCAGGTATTTAGCCCCAGTTTTACATCTACAGAAGTAAGGGCCGTTTAGACACAACACATTCTTTCATTTGAAAAAGCTAGACAGAGATCAAAGCAACAGAATAGATGTCCCTAGACTGTTTTTAAAAGTTAAACTAGTTTAAAGTTGACATGGCATCTTAGTAACATGGAGCTCATAGTGCGAGACTGAATAAACATCAAAATCGTCCAAAGGCACCCCGTCTCTCATCCTGACATCAAGCTTGATGCATCTTTACAAAGACAATTTTAAAAAGCACAGACAGAATGCAGATGAAAGTTCTCACCATGCTAGAAGAGACATTTCTGTGTTTATTGCAAGTTATTCGATGTTCCTGTTTCTTGTTTTTGTTCCAGCACTCTCATCTCCTCACAATATACATGACAAATCACCTCGCTCCTGCTGCTATTTTCTCTTTCCTTTAGACCACACTTTAAAAAAAACATATCTTTTGTGTTGTGTTTTTGGATGTATTAATTCCAGTAATTTGGAGGACATTTCTGTTCAATGAAAATGAAAATTCCTTGTCACTACTTGATTTAGGTGCAACACTTTCACTCAAATGACTCAACAGACGTACATTTGACGCAGTTCTGATGGATTATTTGCCTAATGCATCTAATGCTTGTACTCGCGTGACTCACCCATCATTAAACAGCATAAGCATGTAGCGGAAATTACCGGAATCAGTCATTAAACCTGGAGTTAAACGATTAGAGATGACGTAAACTGCTCGTTGAGATCTGGAATCTGGTGTTATGCAAAACTAGACAAATACTTTTATACATTCTGTAACTGTCAGCAATGTGGCATCCACACATTAGAGTTTATGCTTGGAACAAATTAATTCTATTAATAGGGATGTTGCGTAAAGATGTAGAGGAAAAACGCCAGGCTTTTACGTAGTAAAATATAAATATAATAACTTACACAACCACCTGGTTGTAAATTCATATTTTCATTTACACAAAAATTACTTTAAAGGAATACTTCACTTTCATAAAAAATCCCGATAATTGACTGACTGCCATGTCATCCAAGATGTTAAAGGGGCCATGGCACAAGATTTTTTTAAGATGCCAAATAAAGCTTTTGTGTCCCCAGAGCACATATGTGAAGTTTTAGCTCAAAATACCATATAAATAATTTATTATAGCATGTTAAAATTGCAACTTTGTAGGTGTGTGCAAAAATGTGTCGTTTTTGGGGTGTCCTTTAAAATGCAAATTCAAACACTGATCACAATGATGGTGGTTTGTTGCAATTAAAACTCAATTGTGCTTTTCTCTGCACTAAATGGCAGTGCTGTGGTTGGATAGTGCAGATTAAGGGGTGGTATTATTATAATAAGAGCTCCTTATGACATTATAAGGGGAGCCAAATTTCAACGACCTATTTTTTTAAAAATTACTGTGTTGATCTTTTTCACATTTTCTAGGTTGATAGAAGCACTGGGGACCCAATCATAGCACTAAAACATGGAAAAAGTCAGATTTTCATGCCATGGCCCCTTTAATGTCTTTCTTTTTTCAGTTCAGTTGTTCAGCTTCAGAGGCCTCTAAACGATCCCAACCAATGCATAGGAGTCTTATCTAGTTAAGCGATCGTAATTTTTGCATAATAAAATTGATTTAATACCTAATTACATAAAGTTGTGTACTTTTACTTTTCTTGAGTAAAAGTACAAAAGTACTTTTTACTTAAAGTAAAAAAATGACTAGATGTTTAATGTAATAAACATTTAATGTAGATGTTTGGTTTAAAAATATAAACCAAAAAATTGAAATTATGAAATGTAGTGGAGTAAAAAGTATGATTATATGCTTTGGGATGTATGTTTTCCAAAGAAAAACTGATAAATTACGAATACTTGAAAATTTACTTTTATGTAGAAAGTAAAAATACTTAAAGCTCCCGTTCTGTCTGTGATTTTGAAGCTTTGATTGTGTTTACGTTGCGCAATATAACATGTGTTCATGTTTAGTGTGTAAAGAAACGCGGTATTTTTCACACAATTTACTTATCTGTATGCACTGTTTTCACTGTCCTCAAAACAGGCTGATGTCTTTCTTGTTATGTGAAGTCCCTCCTTCAGAAATACGTATCGAGTTCTGATTGTGTAGTTTGTTTAGTGTGCTGTGATTCGATAGCATCTTAGCTTAGCAGAGCCGTTTGAGCCAAAGCTGGTGACTGACATATTCCTGTGGGCGGAGTTTAGTCAACGAACTGTTTTACTGACGTCACTAAAGCAGGAAATAGAGGACTGTAGTCCAAACCGGCCGTTCGTTGTAGGCTTTTAAAGAAAATATTCTATCTGTTCTATTGAAGAAAATATATCGCCTGGCAGTGAACTTTGAGCTTTATCATTTTACAGGTATTATTTATGCTATTATAGCAACATTACACACTAACTAGGGTTTAAAAAATGGTATCAGGAAGAACGTGACCTTTAAGTAGTGTCCGCCTCTGCACGTTACATATGTGAAATGCACACTTGCGAATCATTTTCAACAATAAATTGACACAAAGACATTTATTTGTATTATTCCTCATACAACAACATCTGAATGCTCCTCTTTCTCCACACTTGTAAACACTTGTACGGTAGTTTCTCATACATTATGCGTGATGCGCAAGGTCACGCTGGCGCATTACACGGCTAGTGCAAGACGAGAAGTTGTGGTTTAAAAGTATATATTTTTGGTTGAAAATGATGATGGTTTTACTAGATAAGACACTTATTGGTTGGGGTCATTTAGATCCTTTGAAGCTGCGTTGAAACTGTAAACTGTTGAGGTCCACTAAAATCCACTATATGGAGAAGAATCCTGAAATGTTTTCCTTAAAAAAAAAACTTTCTGAACAAAGAAAGAAATAAACATCAGGGATGAAACGGGGTGAGAAAATTATGAGATTTTTTTATGAAAGTGGAGTAATCCTTTAATTCAACCTAAAATGAACCAATGTCTGACAAAAAAAAACACTTAAAGGGACACTTCACCCATTTGCATTAAGCTTTGTGTAGTTATAACCCCAGTCATGTTTTAAATGGTCGTGCATTATTTCCTCAGTTGCCGCTGAGACAGGAGAAATACAGATTTCAGTGTTGGACTTTCTTCTTTCAATGATCTAAAAATCATGAAGTCCAAAATCTTTGTTGAGGGGGTGAGACTATAAATACCCCTTTTCTCGGTCAAATAGGTACCAAATTCGAAATGTATGTTACATTTCGACTATATGACGCACTTTCAATAAAGATTAATGTTTCTACGGGTGAAATGCTCCTTTAAGAATTGAAAGTGAACACATTCTTACATTTAAAATTTTGCCCTTCCCTGATACACACACACAAAATTAATTTCACGCATTTCCAACGCTTAAATACTAAAGCGGCATCCGTGTTTACAGGGTGTTGAGTAGAGATCTTCTCGGGTCCAAAAAAATGTACCTGACCCGAAATGACCCGAATCACTTTATACCCAAACCCGACGTGCATAAATAAATTTTTTTAAAGAAAGACCCGACCCGAGACAAACCCGAGAAAATTAGACGCGAGTCCGACCCGAACTAGTGGAATTTTTTTTTTACCCGACTGGACCCGAATGTAAATGGCACTGATGTGTGTGAATTCTGCAGACCCACACACAGCAGTCAGACAGAAACTCCGGTCGCCTCGCAACCAATTTGGCGAGCTGCTCCATTTGTTTGAAGATGACACCCAGGTAACCACTAAAATGTACAATGACTGACAAAAATTAACCTACCACCAGCCACACAATGTCGCAAGCGCTCTTGGCAAACAGATAAGAAGTTCGAAAAGGACACTGACGCACACGCGAGAGAGTTCAGGTTTTCGGGTTTGTTCTGAAAAAACACATTCATTTTAAATTACCCGAGACCCGATACCGCTAATATACGATATACGATACGTATCCGAGGCATACGTGAAACTTTTAGACCTGAACCCGATTGGGTCTCATGTCGGACCTCGGGTTTTCGGATCTAAGTGGACCCGTGAAGACCTCTTGTGTTGAGAGGTGATGCATCACAACCAAGCTACTGTACAAAACAAAAGGACAACAGCAAGCGAATACCTCTACTTTCAGACAAGCATGTCCCTGAGACACCCTGGTTGAGAAAAACGCTTACAGCCTAACTGCTACTACAAAAACTGAGTATGCCGCACAATTGCTTGCAGCTATTAGTATTGATGCTCCTATTATCTTTTTGTCAAGGGCATCGATTACACACTCTACGAAAACAGCTACCGCCACCGAACGACATGTGGTAGTGTGTGTATCTGTTGACGTGCTCAGCGTGGTCTTCGGTCGTTGCTACAATGTCTCTCCTGCTTCTGTTGTCCCCTGGTGCGTAGAGGCATCATTGAGCAGACGGCAGCCTGGGGTGCAGTGAACAGCCCTCGCTGGAGATGAATGGCCACGACGGTGAATATATGCACGCCTCTATGCCTCCACCTTGCCATCACTAGATTCGCCCTCGTCTACTAGAGATCAAGTGTGAGGCAAGACCCCTCCCAGGAGTCCCATCATTAATTAAGCGTGAGATTGTTCCATAGCCCCTGCTTGGTTTTTTCATCTATGGATGAAATACGATTACAAGTCCCTCACCTCTAGGACCCTGGGGTGGGGAGTCAGAGTGCCAAAATAGCACCTATATGAGAGCAGGTGTTCAGCCCTGAACTGCTCAGAACGACCCTACATCGGTCACAGCCCGGCCCATTGGGAAACGAGAAACCTGCCAGCTTCGACGGGTACTTTTCTTGCCATCTATGTTGACAGCGAGGGAGCAGTAAAAGTGAAACCTCACTGCATGAAAAGAGGTGTATCCGTACTAGGAAACTCCTGTAAACACCACTGATTTTCGGGAGTATCTACTAGTTCCACTGAGGGTAAACTACTAATTCCACCAAGTTAGGAAACTCCCGTAATGATACCAATTCGGATGTATCTTGCTGAGGGGATATCCCCGTGGAATATGCAGCCATTTGTTGCCATGGCAAGTAATCCCATTGAAGATTTTGGCAGGGGCCACTTTCACACCTACAGAGGTACTGGAATTTCACACCTTTGCACAATTCTAGTGTCCCCATTGGTGTTTAATCTCAACACTGATTGGTTGCTTTTAAAACCCCCTCCCAAGACTCTGACAACTATTGGGACACAACTTTGAAACTTTCCAGTTGAGATGATTTGATTGGTTACACTTTGTTTTAAGCCCAACCCAAGCCCTCATAGCTTAGTGACTTGATTGGTTATTTGCCTGCTATGCAGATAGACTACAACCCCCCCCCCCCCACCACTATATACTACTATACATCCCCAAAACCCTTAAAAAAATAAATACTTGAATTGAGCTTGAAACGTTTATTTAAAAAAAAACTGAACAATCCACAATTGTCACAATCACAAAATAATATAATACACAAATATTAAAAGTTGCATACATAAACAATACCATTTAAACTCATAAATATACAGACAGAGAAAGCAATATTAGAGTAAAATAAAACAAAATAAAAGCAACAATGAAAACTACATTCAAAGCAGTACAATGTAATGTAGCAGTGGCGGCTCGTGACTGCTCATCCGAGGGTTGCAAATTCAAAATAAGTGTTCGGAGTGTCATGTGTGTTGCTTGTGTTTTTAAAATATGTGTTTGTTGCTTCATGTAAACCACGTGCATCACGTGTTTAGTCAAAACACGTGATACACATACACGCAGAACACATATTTTGAAATTGAGAACCACACAAATGACGGGCTATATACATGTTGTGACAAACTTCGCATCGAGTGCTCACAAAAAAAAAGAAGTCACCAGCTGCCACTGTAATGTAGTAAATATCTAAATAAAATGAACAACAACTATATTGATCTTGCTCTTAAGAAATCAGTCCTACACTGCAAAAAATGACCTTCTTACATAGTATTTTTGTCTTCTTTTCAGTACAAATATTATTTAAATTAAAATGCTTGTTCCTGAGGAACAAAATGACCCAAGAAAATAAGTCTAGTTTTAGACAAAATAAATAAATAAATAAATAAAACACACACACATACATTAAGTGAAATTGTGCTTAAAACAAGCAAAAATATCTTCCAATCGTGTGAGAAAAAAAATCTTCAGTTTTCTTTTATCTTAAAAACTTAATTAACACACAATTTTCTCACCCCAATGTTAGATATTTTTGCTTGTTTAGGCACAAATTATCTTAAATTGTATATTTTTGTCTAAAAACTAGACACATTTTCTAAGGTAATTTTGCTCATCAAGAAAATACATCTTGATTTAAGAATTTTTTGTTTTTCTACTGAAAACAAGACAAAAAGTGTTAGAAAGTGATTTTTTGCAGTGTATAATTAATCACAGAGCTCTGTCTTGGAATTATTCAAACATTTCTCACTGTAACACTGTAATTTCTCACATTTAAGAAAACCGGTTGCATCAAACCATTCAAGTTTTAAAACACATAGATTTGAGTACTGTGAACTTAAATATAAGTGCTTAACTGCATGTGACTCAATTTGTTTAAGTTCACGCTACCTAAATATAAGTGCATAATTGCACAAGACTTAAGTTCAAAGTACTCAAATGTATGTTTTTTAAAACTTAATGGTTTAAGGCAACCGATTTCCTTAAATGGTTTGAGTTAAGTTAACTGCTAAAAGCATATACTTGTCAGCAAAGGTAACGTTGATGCACCCTCATCTGGACAGACATCTCTTTGGACCCCTTTGGAAATATAAAAGTACATAAGTATTTGGCATAATACTTATACACAAATACAGTTACACACACACGACAAATCAAATGACATAAAGTTGTACATTTTAGAAAGTTTACTTTAACTGTACAAAGATACAACAATATATTATCAAAGAACTTCATAATGTCTTCATAACTTCTTACTTGATTTTCTGTGTTGATGTCCTCAGAGTCTCTGTGACGTTCTGCAGCTGCATTACAGTAGGCTACTTCAATATAGTTGTCTATCAAACACAGAATAAAAATAGAATCACATACATCATAACCCATCTATTTACTATTTAACCTCTTTGATTTCATAATGTCATTATTAAACTTACATCATTTTGGCCAGATTGCAGTGACATCAATTTCTTCAGTGTCTGGATCAGTCTGATGTTTTAGCTTCCACTGTTACTTCATTATATTTCTCTGTCAAACACAGAATTAAAAATTAAAATCACATTCATCATAACACATCTGTTTACTATTTAACCTGTTTGATTTTTAAAATTGAATGAATAAACTTACATCATCTTTCCCCAGAAACCTCTTCAGCGTCCACAAAGTTGACCACAGTGTACATGACCTCTGTAAACACAAACATGGATAGACTTCATATTTAAAAAGATGAAGAACAGCAAACATATAACGTTAAAATATATTATGACTCCAAGCTTCTTTACAATTAGCATCTAGGTTCTCTCAAAGTGAAGCTGGCTTTGTTACAAATCAATATAAAGCTATTAAAACCGTCTTGAAAAATAAGCAGCATCTACCAGCACTAAAGCAAAGAGCTTTTAAACAACAAAAGATCGTCTGTGTATCATTTAAAATAGCAGAGAGACACTTGCTAGCTGCTAACATTTTCAACACAAAAGTTACTGTTGATATGTTTGTTTTAAGCAAAGAACGTCTCATCTTGGCTTCTTTAAAGTTTTGTTTTTAAAAATTTAAACATCGAATTGATTCTTTTAACAGCCCGGTTTGAATGTTACTTCGCGTATTTTTAACCTCATGTTTACCGCTGTGTACCATGTATACCCTTAATGTTTTACTGTTTGTGCTTTAAATTCAAACAGTTCTAGTATAAAGACAAAAACAAATCATAGTAAATAACATAATATGAACAAATAGGCATCCGATCAGCGCGATGCAGACAAACTAATTAAATCAAACTTACCTTACTGTTGATGTGCAAGCAAACAAAGACACCGTCCAGGCTGTAACGGTTCGCGATTTAGAATTTTCCCGTCAAGCCCATAGGTGAAGCCATAGATATAAAGGCTAGATGGCTCGTCCGCGCTGCTGGCCAATTGAGTGCAACGTCCGCATTTTGGCGGCCATCTTACGACAGGGCGCTCGCTCACTCGTAGCATTGAGTTTTAATGATGCAGGTACTTTTAAATGACCATAACTTGCTTAATTTTTTACCGATTTTCAAACGGTTTGGTTTGTTATAAACGTCAAAGATGTACCTATGACACTGCATACCTATACTAAAAATAAAAAATAAATTCATGAAACATGTTAAAGCATCCAAAATTATAGCCACGTTAATAACGTTTGTAAAAACCCAAACCGTTTGAAAATCGGTAGAAAATTGAGCAAGTTATGGTCATTTAAAAGTACCTGCACCATTAAACTCAATGCTACGAGTGAGCGAGCGCCCTGTCCTAAGATGGCCGCCAGGTGATGCCGTTAGGGACTCCGCCTTGAGCCATCTAGCCTTTATACATATCTATGGGAGAAGCGGTCGCACCTGAAGGGGCAGATGAGTGGGTGCAGGTGCATTCTGGGAAATGTAGTCCTTTTCTTTGGCGTTGTCACTGCTGTAGCATATGCTGCTGTAGATGTAAACTACGATTTCCAAGATCCATTGGATGCACTACAATCATTCCAGCCCAAGTTTGGCCCTGTCCCAAATGGCGCACTTCATGTGGACTTTCGGTCTCGTGGCCTTAAATTGCGCGTGCTCGCTTAGTCCACGAGTCCGTAGGGTGTCCCATCTGTCATTTTTACGCTTTGAAGTGTGCTCATCAGCGCCTCCTTTGCCCCCTTGATGCGGTCTTCAGCGAAGCCCGCACTGCAGCAGGCTTCGCGCACTTTACCAACCCAAAAGTCCTTGCGAAAGAGCAATCAGACCAATCAGACGACGGAAGGGAGGAGCTCACACTGACGGGCAACTTCTCTACCTATTTCCGGTGTGACGCTCGAGTCTGTCCCAAAATACGACTCCGTTGCACCCACGTGGACTCGCATTAAGGGTCCCTAAAGTCTGGACTACGTTATGTCATCAAAGTGTGGACTCTGAGGAGGACCACAAGTCCGGAGTGTGCCATTTGGGACAGGACCGTTGATTGATCCTCTGCTCGCACTTTATTATATACTTTTATATAATCCGCGTTTTCACACTATGCATTGTTCTTTATACTTGGTCATTAATAAAAAATAAAAAATATTTCTATAAAGTTTAAAACATTGACAAAACATGTTTAGTGGACAAACATGTTAACAGTTATTTTGAATGATGCTCAGATTTTCTTAAATATAAAATCTTTGTGAATCAGCACTTACTTGATGAAATACAAAACTCTTTAAACATGCCTTTAAACAAAGGAATTATCTCTGGGTTTAGTGGATTAACTGCTAATCATTGGAAACATTGAACGTATACCTAAATTAATTCTTACTTAAATATAAGTAAACTAATGCTGAGTTAAGACATGTAACTTACTGAACTTACATAATTACAACATGAACTCAAATTAATTTATTGTAAATGAATTTATTAACTAACAATGAAAAACATGTCATGTTAATGATGACTCTTCATTAGTTTATGATAGTATATGCCTTAACTCAGCATTAGTTCATGTTAAAGTAAAAATACATGTATGTCTATTATCACTGTGATATATGGACCCTTATTATATTATAAAGTCCCCATCTCTTTTATTTAAATTGATTGATTGAAGACAAACATGATAATATGTGGTCTGACTTTGTACAAGCATGCATTATCATATGCTAACAGTTACCTCCTCAGATAGACTACACATGATTGGTGCCCGAACATTTTCCTTACAAGGGCCAAACCTGACTGTGGGCCGTGGGCCAAAAGTAAATGGTGTTGTGTTATATTAAAATTAAAGTTGCTCTGATAACCCCTAATTTATAATTTTCTAATATTTTAAAAATAAATAAGCAAACATTACTCTGTTTATGCATAACTAATGCAGTTTTATTTTCCAAGGCTTTTTGTAAAAAAAGAAATCATTTTGCCAATCAATTTTAAATATCCTTTTCTCTGTGTGCCCCTGCCAAAACCTCTTCATTTTTAGCCTGTAGTACCCGAGTTCATTTAGTTTCGTGATGCATTTTATACACCTTCAAGTATGCATGAAACATAAAAAAATCACTTTAATCCCTTGCATTTAATATTAATTTACATTTTTGTAATGTAAAAATACAACAAAAAATGATACATTTTAGAAAATGTTTAATTAAAAATATGAACATCTGCGTCAATGACTTTTATTCTTTTTCCTTATCTCACGTGGCATGATGGGTCAAATTAAAGATCTATTGTGGGCCAACTTTGGGCACCTCTGGATTAGAAGTACAGTAGCTGACAGGTATCTGCAGATATGTTTACCCAAGTTTGTCAGTCAGTATCACCGAACATGTTTTGCATTCAAATGTGAAAGACTGTTTTTTAGATTATGGACCTGTCTATTGATATTTTTGTTTCTATTTTAAAAGATTTAATGAAATGTTAGGGTAGAATTATAATAACAATAGAAACAGTGAACTTCAAATCATGAGACATCAGCAAAGTCAAGCAGCTTTACATTTCACTGACTAATTTATCAACATCCTAGCTAGCAAAAATGTGTTACATGATCTCATTTGAACGGCTTCTTTTAAACGATGTATGCAGCATTGAGAGAAACGTGCACAATATTCTGACCTAGGGCAGTTCAAGACATGTTTTCAAAGTGTTGGAAATAAATATTGTGAAATAACATTTGTTGCATTTCTCTTGAGTCAGAGACATAATTTTCACGCGTTAAAATTGTAATTGTGTCCATTGAATTTTAGTTATTTTGAATGATGCTAAGTTTCTTAAATAGACTAATGAAATTCTATTAATAATAAACGTATTTAGAAAACAGTTTTTATGTACCACAATACTGTATGTGCTGTCTTAAAGAGACATGGTTAACCCCCCACCCCACCCCACTCAGCTCTGAAAACAAAGAAGACACCTCTACCTGTGGGTCATTAACATATAAAAAGCCCTTCACACCTTACACCCACCTCTCCTCACAACTAGCTGTAAGGATTCCTGGAAACTTCCACCAGTTCCTATATACATCCACAAACGTAAAGTTTCTGGATGTTTCACAAGTTTACTTTGGTGTATTACCTTTCCAAGCACTCTGCCTCAAAAATCTGGCAAACCTAAAGTTTAGCAGGGATTTCCCATCCCGTATTTGTCCGTATACAGCTCTTTTCATGCAGTGCCTATGGAAAATGAATTTGTGGGCACAGCATGAATCAAACTGCCTGAGGCTGTGGAAATTGATCTGCGAGAGCTTGTCTTACAAAAAGAAAAAACGCTTTACAACAACACCGAAACAGAGCTCTTGTTGACAGGAGAATGCTCTTATAAAGAGCTTTTGATTACATATATAAAAGATGTCATTACTGAATAACTTTGGATCAGCAGTATTGCTTTAAATGTGTCTTACAGACTTCATAGATTAAATCAGAAAATTCTTGTTATTTGTTTTACTATAGTGCTGGATTACAAAATGGATTACAAAATCTACAGCTTAAAAGACTTGTGAATCAACACTCATAAGGGGCCGATCACACAGAACGTGTTTTAACGGTTAAAAAAATGAGACAGACCGCACTGCCTTTTTTTAATTGACACAGAGGCAGCTGTCCTGTCAATCAAATATTAATGCATGAGCGCCCTTTTGCTGTAAACTATCATATTAGCAGAAACTTTAAAAGGCCCGCCTTTCCCTACATTCGATTGGACAATGGAAAAAAATACGAATGACATTGTGCGCTTTACTGTTCAGAGTTCAGGGTCTTCGAGCGTTCCTGCAAAAACGCATGGTGCGGCAGGCGGGGAAATTGTAAGCCGTTCGGCGTTTATAAACAGCGCACATAACGCTCACTGCTCATAAAAAAACAATTCAAAAAAGTCACCTGTGACTGCCAGAAATGCATTCTGTGTGATCCACAACTAACTCTGGCACCAAGTTGGACATGCCATCATCCTGTTTAAATAATATTTAAATAATAATTTCCCGTATTTCTCCTGTATTTTTAATCTTTCTACTGTCCGTATTTGATGTTTGCTACATTCCCCTCTGGTAAAGCAGGCGGCATTATATCTGTAACATATCTCTCAAACCATAGACATTACACCTCATAGACTTGACGCTGCATATTAGAGCTGAAGTTTCAGTGCGCCCGCCATCTTGGATGGGTCCCCAGTGCGACCCCTGCATTTATTTCTACTGAGGAAGGTGTATCCCCAACAGAGCCGGCGCCAGACCATAACTAACAGCGGGGCACTCAGCTTCCAACGGGGGGCACGCAATAGCAACAATTACTTGCAAAAACAAGACATTAAAACAACAAATACAGCAAGCACACACTCATACAACTAGTACAGACTGTCAGCTCATTTCCCATATAAAGTGCAAAAGACCACAAACTATGCGCAAAACTATTAAACTTCGACCGCGGCGTGAGCGCAAGCTGAGCTCCGCTGTGCTCGCGCTTTGCTCGCGCTTTGCTCGACGCAACAACAAACCGTCCTCGTGCGCCGCAAGCCATTGAAATGAATGGGTTTCATAGCGCAGCGCACACCGCGTCCTAGCTTTAAATAAGCCGCTTTACCATAATCACGTCGTAATGCTGCTAACGGTCTATAGCCACACTTCACATTTAAGCTTACGTAATTTAAAACAACGCTAACTTACCTTTAAAATAGCTGAAGACGGCGTGTAAGAACATTAAACTTCCTTAAAACAGTGTCCTGTAGATTTGTAAATTCCACCTCGACCTCTAATCTCTGAGTTTGAGCCAGTCTTTGTTTGCATGAAGATGAAGCAGGCGGTGCTGGTTCGTTCTAAATGTTCTAATATACATATTTTACACGATCCATAAAATGCCGCGAAAAAACACGTTAGTATCAAGTCACATATATGCTAAAGACGTAAGACGGGTGAGACGCGGCAATACATCCAATCAGAGAAACTGGTCTATTTTAATTAAAGAAAACATATATCAACTATATTTTCCTCATTTGATTACATTAAAAGTCATGAAACATTCAATGTTAAATTTATTTTAATTATTCTTGATATATATTAAATTAATAAAAAACTTTGTAGGGGGGGCACAACAACCTGCCTGCGAATGCCCCCCCTTGACGCCGGCCCTGATCCCCAACTACAATAATCATAACTCGACAAATTTTTACCGGGTTTTCACACGGTTTGGTTACACATATGTTAATGTTAGTTACGATGATATAATATTATAAATGGTAAAATAACCTAGAAAACTTATGTTTCTTTTCGTTTTGCTCATCAAGTAAAAACATCTTGATTTAAGAATTTGTAGATATTGAAAAGAAGACAAAAATATTAATGTGAAATACTAATTCCTTTGTGTAGTAGTGAAAACAGGGGGTTAATGTTCGGGAAATGTCCCTTATTTTGAAATCCCAATGTTGACGGGTATGTGTGGCACACAGTGGGCACAGTTACAGGTTACAATAGAAGCCACAGCAAGCCAAAAAAAGTGACAAAATGTCCTGTCCTGGTCCAAGACTATCCGGTTGTTAAGTTTGACGTCATGCACTGCTTCCATGTCCAACCACTTACAGATGTCATAGAGAAATAACAAAAAAATCACAGCTGTAATACACTCGTATCATAATGAAATACTACCAAAAACACCTGATCCTAATTTTTATCTCCATAACAAAAAATCTGAGATGACCAGACATGGATTTTTTATGAATTATTAATATATTGCTGTCTTTGATTTTGGGAGCCTGAGACTGCACACATGAATTTATACAATGTTTGCTTAAATGTGTGCTATGAATAAATAGTGCTCATAAATGGCTGTTTAAATGTGGTGGCTTGGAGCTGGAATCAGTAGTTCTTATGTCATGACTTAACAAGCGGATACTTTCTATGCACAAAGGAGGACACAACATCAAAAACCAAATATCTGAGCCTTTGTTTGAGACTTCCTAAAGAACTTATTGAATCAGCCTTTGACTCCAAAGTAAATTATGTTATTTTGCAAACTGTAACTTCCGCGATATTCTGCCTTCATGAACTGCTCAGCTCATTTGATGAATAACTATCTTTCCCAACTCTTGAGTTTTATGTCATGGGCCTTACACGAGGGCAGAGTTTTTGAATACAGCGTTTCCATGTTGTTCACCAATTATTCTTTATGTATAGCTGGCAAAAAGGCAAATAAGAAAATCAAGTATTCAGCCTCTGAGATGTTTTGCCTGTAAATTTGGCTTTTAGCTACAGAAGGGTTGGCGGCACACTGATGAAAGCATGCCACTTTCGGCATTGACATGAGAGGTTATTATTTCGCTGTGGTTGATCTGTTTAAAGGTAAGAAGAAGATAAGTCTTCTTGGCCTGTCGGTGAGCGATGCCCTGGGGAGAGTTATGGCTTTAATATGATGACTGCTGCTACTGCCTCCGGCATCAATGAAATGGTCAGTGTGATTACTTTCTCTGTGAACTAAAGACATTCATTGGCTCCATGTCGGACTGTGTTAAAGAAAGCATTCTTTTATTTTACATAGGGCGCCAGGCATAAGCACAGACAGATTACCAAAGCCGGATAGATTTGGTCAAAAAAAAAAGTCATTATTAAAACAATCCAGACATGTGAATTGAAGATCTCAAAAAAACACGCAAACACAGCTTGTTTGGAGAGACTAAATAAATAAAAAAAATCAAGGATCCTACCTGAATAGTTGGTGGTGAGCGCTGCTTCCGAGTAGTGGTGGTTGACAGGGTGGTGGTGGTCTCGATGAAAGTGGTGGACATCTCCGGGGGCATGGAGGTGGTGGTGCGTGACGGGCTTCTGCTAGTGGGCACGTCCCCCACCAACCTCACGCTCCCATTTATCTTGATGTTGGCATGACCTTCAGCTGCCATGTTGAGAACCTTCAGGCCGTTGTAATAGAGACCCGAGAGCTGGCCTTGGTACGGCCGCTTTCGGTCATTACCGCCTATCGAGATGGCGGCTTGGGTGTTAAAAATCGTCAGCTGACGACCTGATGGAAAGACCAGCGAGGATGGATGCAGTCAGAACGGTTCACAGTCGTGCTCGAGTCACTATTTAGCCATTTAATGAACTGCATATCGAACACGTGAGCTTTTTTAAACCTTACAGAAGAAGAGTAGCATTACTTTACTGCAGTTTCGCACCGATCTGTACCGTCTTCATTGTGAGACGCTTTATCATGCAAATGTTTTGGAGCAAACTCCAAATGGTTTTTCATGAGTCAAACGGTTATAGAAATGGTGAAGAGTCAAATCACTGCAGGCTGATTAAAGCTATTTCACATTTACAGACCTATACTGCAGTGGGAATGGAGAAAAGCTCATACATATCAAAGAAATATCATGTTGATTCATGCATGTAGAACCACTAATGGGATTTCAAAGTGGCTTTAGACAGTGTTAAGGGACTTTATAATCATCTTATGTAGTTTAGGCAATGACCTTTAAACGCATTTAATAATCCTATCGTTATAATGCAAAGGACTTTAATGGTAATTTTGATAAATGCTACACTCCGCCCTTTCATCTCTCTTAAATGAAAATTTAGAGAGAGAGTTGTAGGTCGATTTCTTCACAGGCCTAAAACGGCATCCGCAATTGAGTCAGCAAAAAATCTGTTGCCTTTGGAAACGTGATGCATTGTTGGTTCGCTTTCTGCACTATAGGAGATTGTTCCAATGAAAAGTTACAAGCCGCTAGCTTTTAAAGAGTTTAAGTTGGATTCGAGTTAAGTTACCAGTCCCTTTAACTGGTCAATGAACTGATGGAATAACAAAAGAGTATCACAGTCCACATAACAAAATAATACTCAACGAAAATACTACGTAATGGGAGGGGTAAATTATGAAACAGTTTAGGTTAATTAGGGCTGAGGTTGATCAGACCTGCTTGCACAAAAATAGAACGAAACGGCATGACAGGGAGCATGTGAACGCAAACTAAAACCAACGAAAAAACATTCAGGGTTTCGTGAGGGTTACCTTTCTCATGAAGCCAATCTTCGACCGGCCGGGTATATTTGAACGGGATTTTCTTATTAGCCATTTGATAACGCTCAATGTCGCTGTTGCCTTTAAAGTTTGAAAGACATCTTAGCACATTTCACATTTATACACTGTTTAAGAAGGTTTAGCCCTGTTTAAAATGATTTAGGTCTTGTTATCATAGGCAGTTTAGGTTGCATGATTGCTAAGATTGACAGCATGTTTATCAGTTAGTAACAGGTTAACACAGAGCTATTATGACAAAAATCAAACATTACATTTAGATTCTGGGTCTCGTTCACTAACCGCATATAAAAGAGTATTTGGGTATAAACGTATGCGAATGCTTTCCGGCACGATCACTGATGCACAATTGACATTTTTTATGTAACAAGATTGATCCGTGATAGGTTTTATAGTATAAAGCTTAGCTTTTGGTTTTTAAGAGTGGCACACCTGGCCTTATTCGATTTTGCTCGATCTTGTTATCTGTGCTCTCAAGCGCACCTTTAGAGTATGCAGGTATATGAGTGTACATGAGAGCATGTGCAGAAGGTCCTTATATATAAATAGCTTGTGTATTTATCATGCCAATTACTTATGCTAATTAAAAACTGTGGGCACGTGCTTTCTCATTAATCCAGATTCATCAACATCTGTACTGGGGTGTCAACAAAATGATGCGCGTACGCACCTGTTGTGAATCTTTGAATCCATTTCTATTGCATTATTAGTGAATGAGACCCATAATGACAATACACAGACAACCTTCAAAAGTGAAATCTATTCAAAAATTCGTTTAAAACAGAAAAAGTCCCACAGAGCTGCTGCAAGAGGACGATCTTCAGCAAAGCAATCTTTAAAATAGGGTGTTACTCTTTTCCCACTGGACATCACATGCTTTTACATTTCAAGGGGCTGTGGAACACTTTGCGGACTCTTTGTGAAGAAGGATTGAATGGAAAAGTGAGAGAAAGAAATAAAAAGAGATAATGTGTAGAAGCTCTGAACCTGCTGGGAAATAAGGCTTGTGATGACACAGATTTGAGGCAGATACTGCATACAGATGAGATCATTACCAGCCTGGTGTGAAGCCTGCTGTTGCTGCCGTTTCTGGGGTCCCTGGAAGCCTGTGGAGACGCTGGGCCGCTGGTATATTCTGACATTATATGGACTTTGTTGCATCTCTTTGTCTGATTGAAGTGAGATTGTAGGGAATTTAACATCTGCCATCTTGGATGAGCTTATGTTGTACTGCATTATGTGCAGTATATGCTTAAACTAGTTTGTCAAATATTGGAGCTTTTCACCCTTCAAGAAATTTGCATGAAAGTTGGTCCTATTGAGTAAGACTTTGGCTTTTTACTTGCAAAGCGAGTTCTCTAACCGAGTAACCTCACCTTTGATGCAATAAAAAAAAGGTTTGAAATAATATGAATGTATGAAATTTTTTTTTGGGGGGGGGTGGGGGTAAACAGTTTTTTTTAAAGTTCAAGGAGATAATGCGTTTCCTTACTCCAAGCTGAGAAAAATGATACCTTATAGAAAGGTCTCTGTAGATACAGTAATAAGAGAAAATATCCTACAGCGCAAAAGGAAAAAAACTAAAAAGGACTTCAAAAGAGCAAAGTTACTCAACACTAAGCTAAATAAGCCACTGAGTCACAGCGAACATTTTCACAACTTCAGAAAAAGCGAAACAAAGTCCAAAGAATGAAAGTGTTATTCAGAAACACAAAGCTTCCACAGCGACGAGATGTTAAATGGACAAAGCCGGTGGCGGTCTCAGGCCTTGCTGTTCTTGCGCTTTCCTATTTAAATAGGCAGAAAAGGGGCTTCAAAGCGTTCAGGTTAGTGCTGGCTAAGCAGGAGGGGACGTGGGCGAGGTAAAAGCAGGCGAGGGGGGGTTAATAAGTAGCTTGCGGGGCTGCTGACGTCTTTGATCCAAATGGGCGGCGAGTGCGAGCCCCGGAGCTGGAGTGGCTCTACTGGATGGAGGCCTGGATGCAGGGGAGATCCAGAGAGCTTGACTCATTTTAGAGATCAGACGCTTGGCCAGCACTCTGTCTCTGATGATGGTATTATAGTACAGCATTTTAACCTTCAAACAAGGTTAAATCAAAATGGCCATTATCTTACGAAAATATATGCTGGTCAAATTTCACCCCAAAAGATAGATGTTATTTTTAAAACCATAAATATCAACACAATTTAGCAATATTTTCCCTGGATACTCATTATTACACAAAAAAGATGGGTTATTTCAACCTAGGGCTGGGTCAACTGATTGGTTAACCTATGTTGGCATTGTTGGGTGAAATATAAACATTTTCTGGGTTAATTATACCTAATTGCTGGGTTTGTCCATTTATAAGCCAATCTTTGCATTTTTAGGGTGTACATTTAATTTAAGTAACCCGCCATGAGTGTCATAATAATATTCCACTTGTGTGTTGCCATTTCTGCCCCTTCATTTCACTCTATTCAACATCTTGTGGGATGTGGCCAAGTCAAATCAAACTACATCTTGGGAACTGACAGCCAGTTTATCAATTTTGTACAGCCCAGCGCTGTACAGTACAACCCTGGAGTGCAATATTTTCTTCTTCCTATTAATGTAAATTTTATTAATAGGATAAGCCCCTTGAGATGTAGCATCTCGTTTTCGAGGGGGTCCTAAAATACAAAGATATCAATCTTACAAACAATAACAGAATAACAGTTAAACATTATATACAACAATCACACAGAACAACACAACAATAACAACTACAAAAAAAAAAAAAAAAAAAAAAAATCAAATTATACCCCACTGATTTAACTCAAATAGTCAATAGATAATCAAAATAACATCAATTCAGATCAAATTTCTGGACAGTAAGTAAACCACAAACAAAATATTAAATGAAATTAACAATAACAATAATGACAAAAGAGACAGTTTCAATGATAACATGTACAGTTCATCTTGAAATGAGCTACTAAAGAACGTTTGAACAGCCAAAAAGATGAAATGGATCTAATGTCTGCTGGCAGATTGTTCCAATCAATTGGTGCTTTAATCATAAATGCTCTTTTACCAATTGTTTTTTTAGCACGAGGAACACGAAAGTAAATCTGATCGTAATTCCTAAGTTGATAATCTCTTACACAAGGTGTAAAATATTGTTGCAGGTAACTAGGATAATTGAAATGAATGCATTTAAATATAAATTGAAGCCAATGAACATGTTTTCTGACATATAGTGAAGGCCACTGAAGTGCGTCATACATTGTGCAATGATGAGTAAAGAAAGAACAACCCAAAACCAATCTGCAAACTCTATTATATGCTATATTAAGAGGAGCAAGATCTGATTTGGAAGCCGTTTGATAAACCACATCACAATAGTCTATAAATGGAAGTATTAGTTGAGAGGCAAGTTTCTTACGAACACTATATGTAAAACACTTTTGAGAACGATATAATGTACCAATTCCAATATTGACTTTACGCAAAACATGATTAATATGTGATCTAAAAGAAAGTTCAGAATCAAGCAATACACCAAGATATTTTATATGTTCAACTCTATGCAATGGAGTACCATCAGTACATAATACAACACAAGAAGTAGAATTGGATTTCTGTCTAGAACCAAAAAACATAATATGTGACTTGGTTTTATTAAGCACCAATTTATTAGCCAAAAACCACTCTTGTAACATATTAAAATCAGACTGGAGAGATAACTGAATTTGTATTGAATCATAATTAGAAACATATATGATGGTGTCATCAGCATAAAGTTGAACCTGACAGTTTTTAGGTATTAATGGTAAATTATTAACATAAATAGAAAAAAGAAGTGGTCCAAGTGTGGAACCTTGAGGCACACCTCGTTGTTGGATCAAAAAATCAGATTTACTCCCATTTACGACAACACACTGTCTTCTATTATGCAAGTATGAATTAAACCACAAAACTGTATTTTGAGAAAAACCAATAGCATAAAGTTTATCTAAAAGCAAGTAATGGTCAACCAAATCAAAAGCTTTAGTTAAATCAAGAAAAAGTGCACCTGTGAGTTTGCCATCATCTGAAGCTGAGAACACATCATTGGTGAACTTGAGAAGAGCAGTAGTTGTAGAATGATTAGTCCTGAAACCGGATTGAGATGATGCTAAAATATTATTAACACATAAATAATTTGAGATTTGATTATAAATAATTTTTTCAAAAACCTTAGATATGGAACATATGACAGAAATAGGTCTATAATTATTAGGATCTAGAACATCTCCTCCCTTGTAAATTGGAGTAATACGAGCACATTTCCAAATAACTGGCAACTCACATGTACTCAAAGAAAGATTAAATAAATCAGCAAGTGGATACATTAAAATATGAGAAGATAATTTTAAAAACCTATTTTCAATACCATCCAATCCAGCACCACTAGTCACCTTTAATTCATTAATTGCATTCAAAACATCAGTTGGCACGATCTTTCTTAATGAAAAATAACTATTACAAGATGAAACCTCACTAAAAATATTAGAATTCAAATAAGAAGTAGATACTAAAGTAGACCATACAGAAGAAAAATGTTGATTGAATGCCTGAGCAATAGATAAGGAATCATGTAGTATCATATTGTCAACTCTAATTTTATTAATTAAAGGTTTGTTGGATGTATTAACAACATCTTTAATTTTCTTCCAAAACTGCTTAGGATTTTTAAAATTATTAGAAAAGGATTCATTATAATAACTAGACTTTGCATTCCGAACTTTTGTCTTACTCAAATTTCTCAAATGCCTATAAACTTCCCAATCAGCATTACTTCTCGTCTGACGAAATGTTGACCATGCTTTGTCTCTAAGTCTAAAAAGACTAATAAGTTCCGAATTAACCCAGGGCAGATGATTGCCTTTGACCCTAACAAATTTCCAAGGTGCATGTTTATCCACAACATTAGTAAATTCAGTACAGAAAAAATTCCAGGCATCTTGTATATTTGGAATTAATTGAAATCTATCCCAGTTAATAGAGATCAAATCATTAATAAATAAATCTAAATTCAATCTTTTATATTGTCTAATTTTGATTAATCTTGGTGGTACTTTGGGAACTTTAATTTTCCATACGCAAAATATTACTGAATGATCACTAAAGCAATCAGACATAACACCAGCCCTTACAAATCTACTTGGGTGTGATACAAGTATCCAATCAAGTAGAGATTGTGTTCGCGAAGTAATCCTAGTTGGGTCAGTAATTAATTGAGTAAGATTTAAGCTAGTAATTATATTTTTTTCCTTGTCAGATGCCTTATCTAACCAATTCTTATTGAAATCGCCTAATAAAATTAATTCATTTTTACCAAAAATGGAAACAATGGTGGATATCAGGCATTTAAAGGAATCTACTGGTGAAGAGGGTGGTCTATATATGCTTCCAATAATAACACATTTATTTGAATGAAAAATCACCTTAACAAAAATACATTCAAAATGTAAAGGACCAACCGTAGGTATAATCAGTTCCGATACAAGACCTATAGAAACATATATAGCCACACCACCTCCCCTGGAGCACCTGTCATATCTATAAATAACATAATTAGTTAAATTAATTTCATTATCTGAGATACTGCTATTAAGCCATGTTTCTGAAAGCGTGACAATATCAGGCTTATTTAAATCAACCCACACACGAAGTAAATCAATTTTACGTACCAAACTTCTAATATTCAAATGAATAATTTTTAATCCCTTAACCTTGTCCAGTCAAAAATACAGATAGAAATAATACTGTCACTGATCAAACATATTAACATAGATAACCAAAACCAAAAATCCATTACAGCTAGGGGTACGAAAGTATCAAAGTTAACAACAGCACAACAAACAAACAAGACACTCTTATAAACAAAAGACAAACACAAAAAATCTACCACACCCGTCAAGAATGACCCAGCTGCCCCCGATACCATTATCCAGGGCATTACGATAAGTAAACCAAATAAGAAAAAAACAACATTAATCAACTCAACTGAAAACATCATTAATAATAATAATAATTATAGCCGTAACTTTAAAGAAAAAAAAGTAAATAAAAATAACAAGCATCAACATCAGGGATGCATTACAAATTTCAATAGTCGAATATAGGAATATTTTAAATTACAAAACAACCAAAAATACCAGCATCAGCCTCACCTCAAAGAGCCATTATCCAGTAGCAGAGCTCTGATTTGGCATAAAAACTACTTCAGCATCTTTATAGCAGGTAAAGCGTTGCTGTTTCCCATCGACAAAAACACACAACGTGCAAGGATAGCGAATAAAGTATTTCATATTAAGTTCCCGGAGCCTACGTTTAACTGGATCAAAGCTCCTGCGCCTCTTCATCAGGTCAGCGCTGAAATCTGGATATATATATATACGTGACCCGTTGTAATCAAGTTTCTTTTTGTCCCTCGCAATCCGAAGAATTTTCACCTTGTCCTGGAAATTGAGTAGTTTAATCATGATAGGCCTAGGACTGGCTCTATCGTTTTGACGAACTGTCGGAGAGCGATGAGCCCATTCAATAATCAGCGGATTGGGAAAGTTATCTTGCCCCAATAGTTGTGGAATCAACCGGGACATAAAACCAGTAATATCATTGCCCTCCACTGACTCCTTAACTCCAACAAAGCGAAGATTAGAACGGCGACTTCGATTCTCCAAATCATCAACTTTGTCAACCAAGTAGGTATTATTTTTCTCCAATTGTTGAATCCTAGAGACACATTCTTGCACGTTGTCCTCGTTAGCCCCGACGCGCTGCTCAAGCAAATCAACCCGATCTCCCAAAGTACCTAAAGAGTTCTGAATACTGTTCAGACTACCATTGATGGAATCAATTTTCACATCAAAGTGAGCCAGCATGTCCGTCTTGATCTGTTGGATTGCGTCCCACAAAGTTTGAAGTGAAATATGTGGCTCCTCCATCGCAACAAACAGCCAATCCAACGCACAGACACGAACTTTATGGCTAAATAAAACGGCAACAGGTAACTAGCAGTCCAACAGTAAAGGAGATCTTACAAAGCTACTATGATAGCGAAAATAGCGATGTTAGTTGTTGAGTTCGAAACGCGTTCACTCACGCTGCCGCCATGTTTGTTAGCTCAGAGCAACAAAAGCGCTCAATCAGTGGGACACGTCCAACAAGCCAATAGTGTCTGTTTCTGCCCATATATCTGCACGTGTAAGTTTCCCTCTAGAACAATATCTGAATCACTCCCCTCAGATGGCACCGCTTTAGTCAAAACAAATGCTGGCGTGGTATCAGTACGTTCTCTGTCAGTGCCAATGATCTGCGGCACGGGGACATCAACAGATGCTGAATGCATACAAACAATGCGAGAACAAATTCGGCTGCCAATTCATCATGGACCTGCAGAAGTCTGCCGTAACATGGAAAGTCCCGAATGGGGAGCGTCCGTCCTCGGAGGAGCACAACCTTGGATACAAGGGTCTATGTCTGGAAACATGTCCACATAATGTGAGAGGTCTTTCATTTATTGGACGTATATAGTTTGCTGGGTGCTCTGGTTTGTATTTCTGACTTTATTGAGAAAGGATGACATAAGACATGAATATTTTTAACCTCCATCTTCAGGTTTGTGGCATAAGCACGGCAGGAGAAATTGTGCCCCTCCGTTGCGTAATTGTATTTCAGCAACCACAATGTGATTTGTCACGGTCGCTGTATCCAGCTGAGGTTTCCGCTGAAGCATTTGCTCTGGCTGTTGCTTATTAGCAGGATATCTGTGTGTGAGCTTTGCTCATCCTCTAAACACCACCACCATGTTTAGTGTTATTATTAATGTTGCCAAATCAATTAAAGCTTACATAACACATGCTGTTTCTGCTTATCTCATTTAAATTTTTAGTACCTATATTTACATCTATATATCCCAACAGTCTTTAGTTGTACCAGATTTATAAAAGACAGATCAGCTGTACAGATTCTTTCCAAATAAGCCGAGCTCCTGGAGGCGCACCCCGGGCGGAGCGACTCACAAGCAAGCAAAGCACACACAAAACGTTATCTCACTATCTCTGGATATAACTTATGATTCACTACATGTTCATGTCGTTTACATTACAAGCACTTACATGCCGATTGCCAAAAAAAACGCAAACCCATTTCAACAAAATCCAGCGTTAAAGGCGGAGTGCACAATGTTTGAAAAACGCTTTGGAAAAGGGAGTGGGGCCGACTACCAAAACACCCTTGTAGCCAATCAGCAGTAAGGGCCGTGTCTACTAACCGACATCCTTGCCGGGGTTGCGTATGTGTGGGGAGGGTCTAACAAAAGAAGCTCCAGATTCTATTGGGGTAGGGGTGTGTATGTTTAGGTGATTTCAAATGTCAACATTGGCTTTCAAACATTGTGCACTCCGCCTTTAAGAAAACACACTCCACTGCTACCCCGGATAAACAAACTATATTCATTGTTTCTATAAGACTGGGTTCTTTGGGAAGCTAAACATAAATTCGGCTTAAATTTCCCTCACAAATAAAAACACACTTCTCTGGTGATTTTGATTTCATGTCAGCTCTTGGTTGGTGTGTGCATGCGCTATTCCAGTTAAAGTGCCCATATAAGGACTTCCTGCACTGAAATTGCCCATAAAAGAAATAGAGCAAGATTGTTACCTATGAATCTTTTAAGTTCTACATTTTTTTCCGAAATTGTGCGAACCCTGGCGAAATGCATTCAGCATAGAAATACTCTGTCATACGTCCACTTTGCCTATGTTTAGCAAGAGGAATCCAACTCTTTAACTGTGTTAATACGTCAGAAAGCATGAAAAAACTTTAGACCCTGCCCCTTAATGTATTAAAACATGCTCATGAAAACATTAATTTCGATTTACATGCAGCATTTTTCTTAAATTAATATATATATATATATTTAATGTTACTTTAACTTAAAAAATTAAGTAAGAGAGCGCATACTTCCTGTTTTGTTCAGTCACAGACCATTTGTTGCAAAGTTTCATCCATGTAGTAGCTTTTACAATCATCATACAGAAAAGCTGTGTTTCAACGTAGACAACAATATATACTGTAAATGCTGGAGGGAACCAAATTGGCAGGTTTGAGAATCTTATCCAATGAATCTTATCCGATCTCTAAATGATTTCTATACGACATCGGCACTATTTCGGATGACATTAAACGGAAGCCATGTCTTCTGTATGGTCCTAAAGCAATTGTCACAGACAGAGCACAGCCTCAACTGTTGCGACGTCACCTACTAGATAGCCGAGAAATTACCGAAAGCCTGATGGAAAGATAATAGGGTTATTGAAGGTGGCAAAAAAGTTTCCAGCGACCCAAAAGAGGAGCGCGACCCTCCTGCTGCCCTTCCATTAGCTTTTCTGCCACCTGTTTCTTCAGAGTAAACACACACACAAAGACCAGAGTCCATCAACTGAATCTGTGCGCTATACGATGTGGCAACTGGAGAACGCTACTGTTAGCTCACACAGATGGAAAATGCGAATCATGATAGGAAATCAAAGCTTCAGATGAAATGCAGCGTGGATGACTTTGCAGAGCTCATTTGGATGTTGTCCAGCTCTGAATCTCTGAAAGGTTTGACATTAACAAACTGATTTGATGCTTTTGTGAACAAAGTCATAAAAATTAACGGTATATGAGCGCTTGCAAGGTTAGGACACACCGACATTTTAAATAGATAGTTCAGCAAAAAATGAAAATTATGTCACCATTTTCTCACCCTCGTGTCATTTCTTTATTTTGATAAATACAAAAGAAGATATTTTGATAAATGATGGTAAGCACACAGTTGACGGCACCCATTGACTTCCATAGTATTTGTTTATCCTACTATGGAAGTCAATTCGTACCATCAACCCTGTGCTTACCATCATTTATCAAAATATCTTGTTATGCGTTTAACAGATTAAGAAACTCATACAGGTTTAAAACAACACAAGGGTGAGTAAATGATGACAGAATTTTTGTTTTGGAGTGAACTCTCCCTTTAAGTTTGCTCTGAGCCAATCACAAATCTATGATCCACAGTCTTCTCTTATATTTGCCTTTTTTAAAACATGAAAACACCAAAATGATTACAAATCATGGGTGTTGGCACAAACCACCCTACAGTTTTCGTACTGTACTAGAAACTAGAGCTGAAGATCTTTGCCGTCGAGTTTGGGCTTCATTTCTAACATTTTACACGGGCTCGGGACGGGCTTGCGCTCCAGCTTTGCGCAGTAAATGTGCGGGTAAGTTCAATGCTGCTGGATGCACTATCAGTAAGCGCAGGACCGCACTAAAACCATTTACAGTGGATTTAATATTTTTCCTCAACAAAAACATGTAGCCTAATCTTGGTGAGTAAAGGTTTTTCAATGTATAACTAAATATTAATTGAGTCTTACATACATAATTTAGACAGAGGATATAGACTAATGTTGGCATTAATGGAGAGAAGTGCCGAAGCAATTCCCGCAGAGCCTTTATCTTAATTTCATTCTTGCCAAATACCCATCTTAATTAAGAATGTATTATCTTAATTTAATTCATTAAGAAATAATTGTTTTTATTGGCATGTAGGCCTATTTAGAATGAGATGTTACGATGTTACAGATGACTTATTTTATTTCTTTGTTTCAACTTGCAAGTGGCGTGTAGCCTAGTTAGTCATGAATAAATAATGTTAAAACCTGTGTAAATTACTCATTCTTGACAAAAGTTGTGTGTGTGCGCACATTTAAATTATGTCGGGCTATAAACGGGTTCGGGCTTTTAAAAAGCTGTCAATCTAAATTTACTTTCGGGTTCAGGCTGCATTCTGTCGGGCTTCGGTCATTTCGGGCCTAACTTTTAAGGCCCAATGACAGCTCTACTAGAAACCTCTACTCTAAATCGCCGACATAGACGTCCCATCCAATTGCATTCTTAACTGGAATAAAGAAAGCTTTTTCATGTGTGACTACCTGATTAATACATTTACCAAAAATAACAATTAAACCTACTTCCTGCATTCTGACTTATTAACACAGTTTAAGAGCTGGATTTCTGATGCTAAACATTAGCAAAGTGTCAAAAAGCAGTTGGACGTATGACTAGGACTGTCACAATGATTAAATAATCGTCTCATCACAATTGTTTGACCTCATCACAATGATTTCCGATCACCACAATGATTGCACATCTCTCTAAAAAACACAAGGGGGAGCTGCAGCGCCTGTATAAATGAGACCGTATCGGATTACTTTTAAAAATGTGTTATAATATTTACTGCCAGATAAACCTTGCAAAAGATTTAATTTAAATAATCACAACACTGTGTGAAAATTATTTCATAAACAAAAAATTTATGAGAATTAAATGTCAAAGCAAAAAAAAAAAAAACCACTACATTAATCATCATAACCATCAAAGCACTAAAACAGGCAAATAATTGTAATAATCGTCACAATTTCTTAAACAATTAACCGTCAGCCAAATTTCATAATCGTGACAGCTCTACGCATGACGGAGTTTCGGAAAGTTTACTTTATAACATAAAATATTCATGTGTAACAATCTTGCTTTTTTCACACACCAACCAGGAGTTGACACAAAATCAACGTCACCAAAGAAGTGTGCCGTTGTTTGTTAGGGAAATGTAAGCTTATTTAGCTTCCCAAAGACTCCAGAATTACAGAAACAATGCTGCCCCACAAAGGAAAAAGGCAGTAACTTCGTTTTTGGTCGAAAATTAGTTATTGATATTTTTAGGACATTCAAGACCTCCTTTATCATGTGGATAAGTATCTTGAGTCAAATTTTTTTTTTTTTTTTTGAGAAAATAAAAATCAAGAAGAAAATAATGACAACTAAAAAGTCTAAACTTTAAAGTCATATTTCTCAGTTCTACACTCTCGCGAGTTAAGGTCTTTTGCCTTTGTAGGGCAGAATGGATATAGTTTGTTTATCCGGGGTAGCAGGGGAGTTGTGCGTGTGTTTGTTTAACACTGGATATCTTTAAAATATTGTGGGTCATAAGTCACAGGCGTAAGTAAAATTGAATGAAATGTCTGTGTTTTGTTGGCAATGTTGAGTCTGTCTTTTATAAATCTAATAAAACTAAAGACTTTTTGGATATATGAAGGATGTAATTCTACTCTATAGGTACTCAAGATGAGATAAGAAGAAACACTGTGTGTTATGTGAGCTTTAAAGTACACATTAGATATTTGCATTGGCTAAACTGAGAAATCACGGGTATGCCGAAAGTACTCAAAGCATGCCATAGCAACGCATCTGTGCTGATAACGGTTTATTGAGCAAGCCACGAGCACGGAGAATCACTGACGCGAAGCATTTCAAGTGCTATTCAGTCGATGAGTCTGAATCCTAGCCTGTAATTACTCAAGAGATGGCACAGCCTTTAACTGAGAAACTGAAATCAATAATTGTCAAATTACAAGCACTGAATGTCCTCCATATTACTAGCATTTGAGTGTGTGTGTGTGTATGAGGACGAAAAGAGGCCGGGTAAAAATGGAAATGACCAAATCTGCGATTGAAAAATGGCTGGAGAGATAAAAGACTAAATGTCATTACAGGCAGAGCTTTAATGAAAATTAGACTCAAATTCTCAGTTTGATTCAAAGACGTTTAATGGAGGCCAATATGTAGCGTCATTGATCGAGTGCAGATACATCTGGATGATCGATCGGTGTACTGTTGTCCAATGATGGTGTATATGGTGTATATTATTTACATTAAGCTGCTGATCATTCTGTAGGTGGTGAATGTTGCCCAGGGAGAAATAAACAAGCATGAAAGGCTATGATTAAAAAAGCACACTACCTTCCCACTTTATGCATTGCGTAGTATGCATATGTTCTGTATGCATGGAAAAAACTGCAAATATACTGTTTGGAATAATGCATGCCGCCTATACAGCGTGGTTATGACAGTGACAAATGGACTGGAAGCAGCAATAACCACAATTTTAACATATCTGCCCTGAGTGGAGATATATTTACACAAAATTCAATTAAAGGGACAAAACAAATCTATCTTTTTTCAAGGCATGATAGCTGGACACTGCAGAGTGAAGCATAAAACATGGTGAGCTCATGAGACAATGCAGTATACTACTTATTTTTTTTAAGTATTATTGCGATTATGTGTCATTTAAAAGAAGTAAACACTATAAACTGAACAGTAATAATGTATGATTTTGATGGTTTAAATTTTTTTCACAACCTCTTCTACCTCAACCTTAATATAAATGCTATTTAATTGACATCAGTCAATCGTGGAGCTCAACTAGTAAAGCATTGTGTTAGGTTTAATTCATGGGAGTTAATGCACTGATATAATGTATATGATGAATAAACTGTAACTCAATATGGATAAAAGCATTTGCCAAATGCATATATATACATATAAAAATTTTATATAAACATATTTATATAAATGTAAATATTATATAAACAAATCTATATAAATGTAAATATTATATAAACATATTTATATAAATGTAAATATTATATAAACATATTTATATAAATGTAAATATTATATAAACATATTTATATAAATGTAAATATTATATAAACATATTTATATAAATGTAAATATTATATAAACATATTTATAAAAATGTAAATATTATATAAACATATTTATTTAAATGTAAATATTATATAAACATATTTATTTAAATGTACTTTTTAGCTAATACTCTTGTCCAAAACAGTTTAGCCAAAATAAGTGTGTTGAAAAAAATCTAATAATGATAACTCTATATTCTTTCAGTCTTAACTCTTTTATTAAATAATAAAAATGTTTCACTTTTTGTCTGTTAGTTAACACTGCTATCATTTCTGTATACTGTGCATTATGCATTGCAAAAAGTATATCAACCGTTATGTGTTGAAAATGTCTCAACATAATTTATAAATAAAAGTGATACCGATTCACGAGAGCAATGAAATAAACAGTTTGCCCAAAAGGTAAATTCTGTCATCATTATTCAGCCTATAGGGTTGTTCCTGAGCTGTATTATTTTGTGTGTTTTTTTTAACGCAAGGATGAGATGATGGTGATTGTAACTGTCAAGCTTCAACCGCATATAAATTGCCATGAAAGCAGTCCATATGATTTGTGTTCTGTTTTACAAGTCATTAGATAGCTTTGTGTGAAAAACAGACAGAAAACATTATTCACTCACATCTGTAATTTGACAAGTGTCTTTTTCATCTTCACATAGGCACAGAGAAGCTTTGTGAACACATTTGACACCATAACAGGAAAAGCAGTGAGAGAAGTCGCCTCTGCCCACCCACCCCTTAATATACCACGCTTTAAAAAACACTGATGTATTGAAAGACCAGTGGTAAAACATAAGTTCAATTGTCAACTTTAGACATCTAACTACAGTATAGGTAACTTTGCAACTTCTTGTCAATTGTCAGTCAGAGTATTAAGCCGGCTTTATACTTCTGCATCAATTGTATGGTGTAGCAGCCTACGCAGAAATGCGAACCGTACTGCATAGCCTGATGTGCACCTCTCCTAAAATTTAAATGCGCGTCAATGCTACACTAGGTGTTTCTCAATGTCAAGGAAGGATCCTGGGAAGCCAGAATTTCGAGGATGCTACGTCATATCGACATCCGTCGAAAGACTGTTCCAATCTTCGAAATTTCTTAGTCCTTCGTTCAAGAAATATCCCATATAAAGGAAAGGATGCATGTGTGTAGTCTTCGTGCTCTTCCTGCTCTGAAATCACCCACAATCCTATGCGCGCAGCGCTGAAAGCACACCTTTTCACTGACGTAATGACGCAATGATGTGCACTTGCTAGCCTGTTCCATTTACGTGTTCTCCGAATGCTAAAGAGGAAACTTGCCTAGCCTCTTAAGGAAGTGATTTGGAAGGACCAGTCCTGCCAAGGAAGTATCCTTGACATTGAGAAACACTAACAGACAGCATTCGCTGTGATTGGTCTGCTAGAACCTCTCCCTCAGGTAAACAATCAACGTTGCATTTTCTTGCATGCATTTTCCACTTGTGGAGTTGTTGACCTATATCACACTATATCACACGACTGCGAGAGCGATATTGCTTTTATACAACAGTTCGATGGCACACGTTTGAAAAACGAAAACTAGAAAACAACAACGGAGTTATTTTAAAAGCCTCTTTGTTTGAGAACTACTTCTTCCGCCACGGATTTGAGGGCGGCCAGAATGACAGGTAAAACTTTTGGCTGCTTTGAATCTCATATTCACTCAATGGACGAATTCGCAGTTTTTAAATATTACAATTTCTTGGTCACAAAGTGTAGTTTTAAGATTAGTTCAGTCGAGAATATATATTTATTATATTTAAATCTACAGTCGATTAGTAAAGATAGCGCCTGTTTGAACGTTTGCTTAGTGAGATTCGGTACGTATGAGAACCAAAGCATGAGCGGACGTCAGTCTTCACTCGCCCCGCTGACCACCGCCCTCTCTGGGCTACATCTCTGACAGGGATTCCCTGGCTCTCATGTTGGCCTTGTTTGTTTTTGATGGTCAAAATGAGATAAAATCTGCAGTATTTGGCGTCATGATAAAACTATTACTTGTTTTCTTATTCATATTTAGTGTCTTTTGTGTTGTTATTGTTTTGGCGCGAGGTAAAAGTTAATAAAACTATACTTGTATAAATGTTACTATTGGTTTACTATTTCATCTTAACGCGATACAAGCACTAGGTTATTATTAGAATTCGTTCTTGTCAGTACTATATAAAACGTTTTTTTTATAAGTGTCAGAGAGATATTTTTGCATGCTGCTTATAAATATACCAGTGGCGATATCTCATAACATGTTTTAATAGTCACGTCACGATAAAGTAAATGATCAATGTCCACATTTAAAAGCTGCGGTGCTTACCTGCAGTTCCACTATGTTTTCGCGTTCTGATAAGAGATATAGCTTCAGAAAAAATATGAGTGTTTATATTCCTCTTTCCAAGTGTTAATCGTCCACACGATGTAAAAAGACATTACTCCCATTAACTTTAACGTAACATCCAAGAGCGCTGATCTTTGATGGAATAATAACTTCCGATTGGGGATTCACAGACTGATTTATGAGCTAGTAAACTAATGAGACACACGGAGTGTGTTTAAAAACAGCGCGTCTGTGTTTTTCCATTCAGAGATGAGCCTGTTTAGTACCTCCATTCACTAGGTGGCGGAATGATACGAAAGGTGAAGCGGTTACTGTGCCGTTATCAGTACAATATCGCATAGCTCTTAGCCAATCAGATTGGAGAACCAGAAAGAACTGTTGTATAAAGATAAATAATTGATAATAAGCAAACTTCAGATACTGCAGAGAAAAAAACTACCAAGTGCAGAGCTTAAAACACTTCACATTTCTTTATGGGATCTTTATGGTATCTGCGTGAATGCACGCACAGATTCAGGAAAATCATTGGCAGTGTGAAGGAACCAAAAATTAAATGATCCTGGACAAATCCCAGATGCATTTTCTATGTTTTTTCCGTAATGTCTTTAAAAAGGGCTATAGAGTCATTTTTGCAGTTAAGTATCTACTAGGTGTGGCACGGTACATGAAAAAACATCCGAACCGTTCAGTTCGCTTGTCTCGGTTTGAAGCGTGTGTGTGTCACATGGTATGACGTATGTGCAATGTAGCGTCGTGCCCCTATGTTACCTGAAGCCTTGTATACTTTCGTCTGGCTCCAAAGCGCGAGTGTCCGTTGACTGCACGCGCACCTCGTTCGTTTGGGGAGGTGTTTATACTCAACGCACAGTCTGGGTGCCGGCGTGATGAGACGTCATGCTCGGCCAGATTCACCTGAAACTCGTGCTTCTTGGATTGTGGAGCCGCGCGCAAAGTTACAAATTTGACGTGCACACCGCCAAGCGAAATGGGGTCTCGTGCACTCAACACACACTACTGCCCACTCCGCGTTGACGTCATTCTTGCCACCTGCATTGATATAACAATTTTGTCCTAAATTATGGATAATTAAGCTATATATCATATGCTGAAGTAAATTTCTGGAGTGTTAACAATAAGAAACAACAACAAGAAGAACCGAAAACCGCGGCCCCAAAACCGTGATACGAACCGAACCGTGGGCTTTGTGCACCGTGCCACCCCTCGTATCTACCTGTACTTTTTCTGAAGTATGGTTTTTAGAAACTTTTAGAAAATTCAAAAAGACACAGTGATACAGACTAATGGACAGAGCTATGACAGATAGGCAAACAGACAGTGGGATTGATACGGATAGATGGATGGCATACAAATAGACTGAATAGGAAGGGTTTTTCAGATGAGAATAATCCCGTTCATTCTGTTAATATTTCCCAACACTGATTCTTGTGTAAAGAGTAAGCTCTGGTTAATTTGACAATCTATCTTTGCTAATAAAAAAAAACAAGAAACAAATATCCGATGCTGGGATATTTGATCAAAGCTGCTTTCTTCATCACAGAACAAGCTCATATTTTCTACTGCATTTATGTTCGAATGTGTACACATCCTTAAACCTGTGTTAAAATAGCTCACCGTTTAAAAATACTGGCATAAGAAAAGTGTCCTAAATGAATGTTTCACATTGACTACATCATTATATCATTACATCATATATCTGAGATGATGCAAGAGCACTAACAAAAGTCACACTCCATCTGCTGCTATCATTATATGCAGGTTATTACTCTCAATATATATACTTTACCGTAATACGAACAGATGATTTGGCCAGATAAGGGGCTATATTTAGCTTTGAGACCCATAACAGGCAGCAAAGAAAACGGCAGGGTAACTTTGGCTCTTTCCCAATAACCATAACAGATTCAGTTTAAATTCAATTAACTTGTCGTAGCAGCATTAGCCCGCAGACTCCCGGCTGTCCCATACGCTTGCGTTCTGGTCATTTTACAGCTCTCTCTCCACTAAAAGAGCTGCCTTTGAATACAGCTCGAGCAACCCTGACTAGACCTGCTTTTTAATTGGACGAGAAGTACAGGGCCAGATATCCTGTGAAGGGTGCCGAAGCAACAGAGACATCAAAGTGGGGGACAGAGAGCCCAAATTAATTGAGTGTGAAGGGTTTTCGAGAGGATGTTGCATGCAGGAAGTGCTCGGGCTCTTCCATCGAACCTCTGGTGCATATGATGAGCTCATTTGTATTCGTCCGTCACCGTTGACTTTCTGAGTCTGGGAGTCACAGATACACAGAGGTCTGGGCCTCGTCCTCCCAAAGCTCCTGTAGCTGCCACGACTCTCTACGCCTTTCAAAACCTCTCAAAAGCAGCTGGCCAGATGTCATCGCGCTAATCGCAGGGACAAATGCGGTGGCTTGGCCTGCCATTGTGAGCAGACCAGGTGCCCAGGTTTGATTACTCTCACACATATGGACGTTACAGAGGACAATTACGAAAGAAACACGGGCCAAGTCGATCGAGAGCTAAGTGGCATTTGCTTTCTTCTTTGCAGGGTTCTTTCTGTTCTTCGCCTTTCCCGCTCGCAGCGAGGAGGCGATCAGTGTTGTAATTACCAACACCTGTTCCCATTTTTGAAAATTTGCATGCCTTGAAACATGGAGATTATAAATTACATGGGCGGAAAATGTGCGAAAAATTATGGCGTTCTTTGCTTTACAACCCCTTGAATTGCAGAGCAGGTGATATCCAGTGGGTTTGAAAGGACAGTTCACCAAAAATAAAAATTTTTACCTTTGCTGTACGTTCTCACCTTCATGTAGTTCCAAACCTGTCTGGTGTTTTTGTTGATTGAAACGTTAAAAGACACATTTTAAATAACATACTGGTCGCGCTTTATTAAGCATTACCACTATAAATTACAGCAGGATTCTGACTGTGGGTTCACACCAGATGCGAGCACAACGATTTGCACGAGTAGATTACATACAAAGTCAATGCAAAGACGTGATCAGAAGCGTCCTCGCGTGGGAGGATGCAAATGATGTTTGCCGCAAAAACACGTGCTATTCGCCTCAAACGCGTCTCCGCACAAGTTGAAAATATTCAACTCAAGCAAAAAATTTGCATGACATGAACTTAAATCCCACGAGTAATCTAGAGCGAGTAACGTGATCCACCGCGCTTGGTGTGTACGTAGCATAAGGCTACAAAAAGGGCACAGAGCCACTAGACGTATTACAAGAGTAGACCACATGGTTTCGTAACCAAGACTGCTTTTGTCAATTGCATTAACAAGATCTGATTCATTCATGAATCAGACATCACTCATTAAATTTCAGGTAATAGAGCAACCAGACGATTATTTAGTGTTGGAAAAAATCGATACAGGTTTGGAACGACACAAGGGTGAGTAAACAAGATTTAATTTTTATTTTTAGGTGAAATATTTACCATAACTCTCTTCTCTTTGAGGAACTTCACAATGACAACTCAATGTTACCTGATGGAAAGTGCTCGTTGATTGGCCAGTTGTCCACCTGTAAGGTGGCATTCCCACCATTCCTTGTAAAACGCACCACATGATATTTCCCATCGTTGATGTCTGTCGTCATCTCTTTGATGCTGATGTCCACGGTGCCGATATTGAACGTTACGCACACCTTTCCTTCTTCCTGAAATAGAAACAACATAAACAATTCCGTCAGTTGATTTGCACAGATTAAACCCGGTGAGCGAGGACAAACGTGCTAGCCTAAAGAACAGTGAAAGATTTCCGTGTTAAACCGCTCCACTTTTAGAAACCTCCGCAAAGATGCTGCCAACCGAGATGCAAATGTATTTGGATGCCAAGTTTGCTGCATTTTTAAATCCCGTTGATACGAAAGAGCTGCCAACAGAAATGTGGGACACGAGCGTTACGATGACTAACACGTTTCGCACCGGCCCACGGCAAATAGACAGACAGATGCTCCCCCACCTTCCACATATGTATCCCATATTGTTCCTGTAGGGAGACTCTACTTCATTCCCTCATAGACATCGATGACTTAAAACTTGCCTTTATGTCCTCACAAAATTATGTTGACCCTGGGACCATTTATTTTTATTTGTAGAAGTTTAAGCTTACAACCAGGATTAGCCACTTCTAGATTGTTTTTGACTTATCATTTCCTTCTGATTTTAGGGTTCAGTTATGGTAGGGTTGGGGTAGGTTTAGGTTTTATTTACAAAAATATTGTCCTTGGGTCAACACAATATGTTGGCCTGAGGACATTTCTAAATTGGCAAATCAAGTCGAGCCGCTATCCACAAACCCCATTTCATTTTCAAAGTTCATGCTCACATAGTCATCATGAATTGGTTTCAAGACATGCCAGACTGGATGGAGTACATTTCTTTTCTCATGTCATTTGTTTTAATCCCCATCGGGACTCTTGAAGGTGTAATTACTTGTCCTCGAGGCATGGCACTGAGGAAGCCATTTTTCAAACAAAAGGAAAGGTAAATAAACACGTGGATGTTTTGTCTTGAACTGTGTGATGAATTAATCTGACACTGCTCACACTTTCACCGTTTCTCAGCATTCTGTGAAGGCTCTCCATAGACTCCCAGCATGCTTCACATTCAATGAACGTAACCCAAAACCTGCTGATGAGCGCTCAACAATTAAAGTGGAGATGTATGATGATTTTAATGAGCAGTGTATTATAAATGCTAAAGGGGTAGTTCACCCAAAAATCATCATTTACTCCTGAGCCACATTTACTTCCATAATATTCTTTTTCCAACTATGGAAGTAAATGGGGCTCATGATCGGTTGGGTTACAAACACTCTTAAAAATATCTTCCTTCACGTTTACCAGAACAAAGACATTTATGCAGATCTGTAACAACATGAGAGTGAGAAAATTATGACAGAATTTTTGTTTTTGGGTGAACTATCCCTTAAATTTGGCATGGGTGGGCCAAAAGCTAAACAAATATTGTTTCTTTTTGGAGGCACAAGCAAAAATCCTCAAGTGTGGATCTACATGTCAAAAGTTGAGGGTTAGTCACTTATTATTTTTGTTATTAATATTTTTTCCACATTTTAGAATGATACTAACTATGGGAATTATGTAAAAAAAAATCCCAAATAAATTAAAACTAAGATACATTTTGACATATTTTAAGTAGCCAGCTTTGTACTCTGGGCAATTTATCAACCAATTTCTATAGGACACCTTTTAAACAGTTCCCATCTATTCTGGGCTCTTATTGGCTACATTTCTTTATTATTTAATGTAAGTCAACAATTTAAGAAAACATGTAACAATTGTTACTATATCAATGCTTTTTAAATATTGAACTTTTATTCAATATATAATCTTTGAGCTGTGCGAGCTCATTGGCTGGCAGATCGTCAGCCTGCATCTCTAGAGTTTCATCATTGAGCTAGGTCATTTAATGGCATTAAGCATGTTAAGCCTAACCTACTACTTGAAATGTGCCCATCAGCAATAAACAAATCCTACTATTATAAAGAAATATCTCATGAATATTTAAGTAAAGACTTGACTGGACACTCCCAGAAGGTTACTAAACAACATCTGCCGGATCCAATTAGCATTCCTGTGCTACACCCTCATTTCACAATAGGGCATCCATACAAGACATGTTTCACATTAAAAAAAAACACATGACAGGTATCAAGTTTAAGTTTAACGAAGTTTAACTTGCCGATCGAGATGCATTAGAGAGGTTTTAATCGAAGTCACAATGTCCAACGTGATCTCACGAGAATAAGTGTATTTTAACATAAAGTGTGGTTGTTCCACATGAACATTTACTTATGTTTTTATAAACACTGACACGTATAATATCGACGTGCTGACAAGACTAATACATGAATTATTTACATATAATTAACATATTAGTCCTGATGACAGTTTACTCATTTACCTAATGAAATGTTCATGACTTTCACAGAATTACATGTTAAATAAGACTACACTTTAAAACTTTAAAATTAATAACATGTCTGTGATCATTTAACCATTTTGTAATATTTAGTTAATTTCCCATGACACACAAAAGGTGTTTTCTCATATGCAATTATAATTACACCAAAACACAACACAACATGAATTCACAAAACATGTTAATTTTATTTCTTCACTGTAATTCACATCTTAAAACTTCATTCGATTGTGAGGAACAAAATTCAGCCCTTTATCTTGATCCCAGATCTCATAAGCGACTATAAACATCAAAAATCTCACGTTCGTTATGAATTCAGATATTGCTCCTCAAGAAGCGTTACGACACATTGCTTTACGGCAGTGATATTAAACACTCATTGGGTCTCATTCACTAATAATTGCGTAAATTTTTTTGTATTTATACGCAAACTTCTCACGAAAACTTTCCGGCTAATTCACAACACGTGTGTACGCACATGAGTTTGTTCTTATAGTTGTTCTTACCTTAGTGAATTTGGAGTGTTCTACATGAGAGGCCGCGTGCACAAGGTTGGTAATTTGTATAAAACACGCACAAATCAGCTCCATATAAGGGCTTCCCGCTGCGCACGCTGGTCCACTGATAATTTTAGCGCAGTTTGTCATAGAAGCAAAAGAGCTCGAAAAGAAATCCATGATCATAATTATTATCAGTAAAGTTCTGTTTTGCTTTGCATTTTTTATTTGGAAGGTTTTGCTCTCGCTGGAGGAAGCCAGTGCTGTCCACTGACCGGAGTAACGTTAAATATGTATTGCATGCGTTAACCAATATGCAATTTAATTAATATGACTGAGACGCACATCTGTATCTAAGATGAAACAGACAGGAGATCAAGTGATTGACATCCATTACGGTCTTCTCATTACATTTACATGAGGTTTGCATTAGGCATTAAAGGAATATTCCATTTTCTTCAAAGAAAAATCCAGATAATTTACTCACCACCATGTCATTCAAAATGTTGGTGTCTTTCTTTGTTCAGAGGAGAGGAAATTGTCTTTTTTGAGGGGAACATTGCAGGATTTTTCTCATTTTAATGGACTTTAATAGACACCAACAATTAACACTTAACACTTAACAGTTTTTTTGAACGGAGTTTCAAAGGACTATAAACAATCTCAAACGAGGCATAAGGGTCTTGTCTGGCGAAGCGATTGTCATTTTTGACAAGGGAAATAGAGAATATATACTTTTAAACCACAACTTTTCGTCTGGGTCCGGTCCAGCGCGACCTAACGTAAATGCGTAGTGACGTAGGGAGGTCACGTGTTACATATATAAAACGCACATTTGCGGACCATTGTAAACAATAAACTGACACAAAGACATTAATTAGTATCAGTTGACATACAACAACGTCAGAACGGTCCTCTTCAACACATTTGTAAACACTGGGGCGGAGTTTCGCGTTCATCTTCTGTGACCTCTTGACGTCATGACGTATTGCGTGGGGTCACCTGGCGCATCACGACCAGATCTAGATGAGAAGTTGTGCTGTAAAAGTGTATATTTGTTATTTTTCTTGTCAAAAATGACAATCGTTTTGCTAGATAAGACCCTTATGCCTCGTTTGGGATTGTTTATAGTCCTTTGAAACTCCGTTGAAAAAAACTGTTAAGTGTTGAGTTAAGTATTAAATGTTGGGCTCTATTAAAGTCCATCAAAATGAGAAAAATCCTGCAATGCCCCCCCCAAAAAACACAACCTCTTCTCGACTGAACAAAGAAAGACATCAACACCTTGGATGACACGGTGGTGAGCAAATTATCTGGATTTTTCTTTTAAGAAAATTGACTAATCCTTTAAGCAGATACTTTCATATAGAGATTTAAAAAGTGAGGAAGGAAAGCTTGAAGATTTGTCATTACGTGCATCTTCTTAAATAAGTAGGCTATAATAATGTATATAATAATAATAAAAAAGATAATGTTTAATAATATATTATACAGAAAACATTATAATATAAAATATAATCATGTAAATTATATATATCAACATTATTATAAAAATGATAGCCTAGTATTTGATTATAGCGTACGTCATTATTGTGTACGAGTGGTTTACGGTTTTCTTGAATTGTTGCATACATTTAGAAGACATTTTGACACGAAAGTTTTTGTTGGATCATGATTTGTTAGTGTAAAGATCCATTTGCACATCTCACACACAAATTTTTGGTATGTATGCTTAGTGAATGAGATCCATTGGCTCTTGTGTGCTATGTCACAGATTTGCAACATTGTCGTCTTTTAGACAACGAACGTTCACGCTTTGACAGACAAAAGCTTGATTAAAGTTCTCGTAGATTAATAATTTTAATACTTCTCTTCATTTACTCCAGAAAGGACCGTGGTTGCAGCACATCATCATTTTAACTATTTTTGGTACTGCTTGGTAATTTCGCAATAAATAAGTTATTGTGCTTACACTGTCTGTTATGCTTTTGATTTCTAACTGTAAATGATTTTATCATGTAGAGTGTATTAGTGGCTTAAATATCTTTTAACTCATTTCCCGTCATGGACGAGTTATCTCGTCACCTTAAAGAAAACATTTGCCTAAAAAATTATTTCATTATTCAATTATTTTAGATTTTGCTAAAAAATTATGTAGAAAAAATAAAGATAGGATAAACAGTTGTGTATTGTTTGCTTAAAAGCAGAAAGTCTGTTCTTTCATTTGATATATTTGTATGTTTATATTTTTTTAAAAGAAATTTTTCCTGGAATGCATTTTGTGAAACTTTTGTGAAAATCACAAAAAATGCGGGCAACTTTTCAAAAACAGGCTGGTGGGCAATGAGTTTAATGCTATATTGTTACAAACATTTTTACACATCTATCCATTTTTGTCCACTTCATTGCATAATATAAAAAGTGTTTGGGTTTAGGGTACGGTTTGGGGTAGGGTTAAGGTGGAAACATGGCATGAAAGATTTGTAAATGTTCATCTACATTGTACGCTTCAGCATCTATTTAAACGTACAAAAAAAGTTACGTATTAATACTACATAATATTAACAGCGCGACCAGGCTGCAATGTCAGATGTCCTGGTGTCAGTCAACTGCACCCAAATCACCCAAATAATTTATGCGCAGTAAGTTTCATTTGCAGATGCACTGTATGGCCCTGACACAGCAACTTTAAATTACAACAGCTCTGGGCCAGGCAAAGCCTAAGATGTGCTAACTCGCATGCAGTAATAGCTGAGGAGGCAGCACCGTCTGATCATTAGATATCCAAGTTCAGACAGTTCCCATTGTGAAGCCTCAAACGATAACAAATGGGAGTGAGTCAGGAAGTTTCACTAGAGACTTTTCCTGAAGAATCTCACGTCTTTCTTTCTCTTTCTACCTCTTCAATTTTAGCAACACACTCCTCCCCACTTGCATTGCCAGGCCGTGTGATTGACATTTCCAATTACACCGCACTGGCCCAAAGCCCTTCATTGTCTTTTCAGAGCACTGGAATGCAAAGATAAATTGTAATAAAACAATTTCTGCCGATAATAACGACTGTCCATTGTTACACGTTATTACGGTCAATCCCCTTTCACGTATTTAAGCTCTTACAGCAATCGGCACACAAAAACGCACTTTTTTATTAAAAAGGGAACGACAGACAAGATTGATGTTTGTTGAACGATTCACTTTCTGTGATATAAAACCTGATGCAGAGTTTCCCAGATGGCGACAAACATTTACAAGGTTATTGCTGAATTTCGCCGCGACTGAGAGCATAATGTCTGCCGTTGCTCCGCCGTGGGTGGTACCGGGGTAACCAAGAGTGATAAAAGTAATTTGAGTTGCAGCAGGGGCCTGTGCTGATGCAGAAGGGCTCTATCTCTCCCACATGTAATGTTCACTGACACCAGTAATAAGCTACACAATCCAATTCCGTCCCTCCGATCAATGGCTCCAACACAAAGTCAGCCCCAGGCATCAAATCTCTACCAGAAAGCCTCGATCTCTGCGGCGGCCTGCAGACAGCAGCGTGGTGCCTTGATCTTTTGCCTGAAATATATGCAATAACCATCACCCTGGTAAACACCAAGACCAACAATAGTTGCGCACCCTTCAGTGCCGGTTTGGATCGTTTGGTCCGAACCCCATTTAATTTGTCGCTCCCCTGCAGTTCTTTCTTCACATTTAATGATTTGGATACAAACCAATCATTTGCGTCATCAACATGAGCGCTCGTGCCATCTGTTTACACTGTAGCTACGAAATGACCTCAGCTTTTTTGTCTGGTTTTACTACCAAACATCAGATGGACAGAATAGGAACCACTCCGGTTCATCACGATTCACATTGAGCAGGGAAGCTGCTCGCCCAAGGCAATGCGAGTGATATTGAGTCAACATTGTTTTAAGCAAAAAGTTCACTAATAGAAGTAATGTTGAATTGCTGAATGCACACCAATAACGGGTCGTAATGGGTTCATTTGCACATAGAAATTAGCATGCACATCAACAAACCAAACTTGAATCTGCACCAAAAGTCCCTTCTATAATCATTTCTGCATATGTGCTTTTAAATAAAATGGATTACTAGATCCATCTCAGCTAAAATCTGCAGCTCCAAGCATCCTTTTAATTTATTTAGCATTCATATTTTTAATATGGCTAAAAGTCCAGATCTTCCCAGGGGCAAGTAAAAATCCTTACCACGCGACCCCTGACCATGACATCAACTATTAAATGTACAACTGATCCTCGCGTATAGATTTACATAGGCCATCTACGTGACCTAGGAGGTAAATTTAGCATGAGGTTAGAGCTCATCAAAACTGTATCGCCGAACATGCGGGAGATGAATCGATTGGACGAGATTGATGGCTTCCCGTTTGAATCGAGGCCAAAGCACTGAGGGCCTCTTCCACCAGTCAGCCGTGAAACGCTAGAGTGATTTGGTGATATTTGGAGGGTGGCAGGGAACATTTGTAGCGTTTGGAAGTCTGCAGGGCTCTCATCGTTAGGAAAAGTGATGGCCCTGTCAGGACCCTCCTGCTAACTTAATTCCGACATTAATATCACAGCGTGAATGGAATGGGAAACACGCCTGAAAATTTAAAGTAGGGACACGCTTGCGAAATCGCAGATAATGAGTATAAATGCGTCTCGCTGCAGAGGCACCACGTAGCGCAGACGCAAGTGTACATTAGAGGGCAGCATCACTCACTTTCAGACTTCTCACGAATATTAAAAACATATTTACCCTGTTGCTGTTTTAAACACATATGCTTTATGTTTTCTGTGGAGCACATTAAGAGATATTTCTAAAGAAAACTTTTGCAACTCTTGGCATACGCAGCAGTTCACAGTGACCACTGCTGCCAACCTACAAAAAAGGAAAAGGCTGTGATATGGATTACATTTTCTCATTCTCCGAAGTTTACTTTACATCTACCCTGCATTATCACCAAAAATACATAAACAGAACACACGGTCAAGCAAAAACCAATGCCAAGTGATGTCAACGCAAAATTTATTTTGCACCTGGGTAAGATGTAAGATTCAGTACAGTGCGAACATTATTAATCAAATTAAAAATACACAAAAATATCTAATAATAAGTTTCTTACTAGATTTCATTTTTTTCCTATTTGGAGCTCGAGAGATGCTTCAATGAACTGTAATTGTATGGTATGCATGTAAGCAGGGGCGTATTTTCCGGAGCAAGAATCAATAATCAAAACTAATCATTATACAACGAGTAAAGAAAACATATAAACAACTGACAATTCAACCCCCAATGTTTGAACCGAATCTACGTGTAAGAAATGGGTAATGATCCGAGTATTTACTAATTGGTTCACGAAAAACAATAATAACATACAGGTTTGAAATGACATTGATGGAAGTGTGCCCTGGAAAACAATGAATGAAACAATGAATCTTTTTTGCAAATGGCAAAAAATCCATCACAACACACCTGCTATTATATGTGTGTTAATAAACATGTAAGATTAGACCTTATTTTGATAGTCCAGTTTCCTTGTCTAAAAATAAAATCTGTAATCACTGCGCTGTCTCAGGTCATATCTGCATGCTTCCCACATCTTATTTAACTTCAAATTCAAGGACCTTTAAGGACTTTTCAGGTCCAATACCCTCAAATTCAAGGACTAAATGTGGGGACACATTTCAAGTGAAAGCAAAGTTACATCGTGATACCTTTTAAGATACATTGTTACAGTTCCCATTCGAGGGAACTCGCGCTGCGTCACTGTGGTGACACTTTGGGGACACCTCCAGGGTCTGAATGTGTATATCAAATTCAACCAATAATGAGGCTTAACGACAAAGACAGGGTGACGCAGGAGCCAGGAAGTATATCGCTATCTAAAATACTGCCAAAGACTGCGTTACAGGGATGCAGGAAGTATGCCAAGGGAGACGCAGCGTCTCGTTCCCTTATCAGGGAACAACAGTCACATACGTAACCCGAGACGTTTTCATTTGTCAAACACAACTATGATAAAAAGGCATTTTGGTATGAATCAACATTCGCATACAGAAGATATAAGCATTTAAAGTGTTTAGCATGTGTGCTTAAAAAGTCTAGAATTTTTATGATATTATCCTACACTAAACAGGAAATAATATGGATTTTTTTCCAGAAAACTAAAATAGATTCAAGCACTTTCAGTGACCTGTATCTATGTATGTATATTTTCAAAAACTTCCCAGGGCCTTAAATTTCCCCCAAATTCACAAACTTTCAAGGATTTCAAGGACCCGTAGGAACCCTGTATCTGGGTACACACAAAATGACATCATGGTTTCACAAAATATATAGACTGGCTGTTCACCCGAAACAGCAAGGGTATCATTTTTAGATTGATCTACTCTGGGACCTTTACTTCCGGTTTATGTTTGTTTAATGGTCTGACTAGTTGCTAAACTGAACTCTGGAACAAATACCTCATCGAAAATAACAAATGTTTTGGTTTTCTAAAGACGAGGGGAGACGGCGATCATGGATCACCACTATGTGAAGGGAGGTTTGGCAGTCGATCTGTAGTTAACATTATATACATTCATTTTACACAGTAACATTAGCTCAATGTAGTTTTTTTAAACGCTTTAGCTATTATTTGAACTAAGGTAATTTACTTGTTATTTATTTTGCTTGTTATCAGAAATAAAACTACTCTAAAAGAACTTTGTTGTTTCTTTGTGGAAGTTTGCCGGAAGATAGGTTTCTTCCATTAAAGCCGTTTGTTTATGTTGTTACTGCTGAAAACATCTATACAGCTAAATGCATCTCCATATTGACGAGTTGTAATACTCCAATGACTGATAGCTGACAAGAAGTTGCCAAGTTACTTATAGTTGGTAAAATGTCTAAAGTGGACTATCAAAATAAAGAATTACGACTTTACAGTAATAATATGGCTGCTTTGCTAAATATTTTTTAATTATGCCAAATTATACACATCCTCAAACTTCCTGAGACTGTCTGTGCAATCCTCTGCCTATTAATTTCAGGAGCGCTGTAAGGCACATTCTTATTAACACATTCTGCTAAGTAGAGAAAATGCCAATACATATTCATTCATAGTCGTCTCTTCATTAACTCAATCCCAAAACGAGTGGAAAAACAGGACAGAAATATTCATACAAGTTTACTTATTCCCTGATCCTAAGAGAGACATGATGAAAGTTGTGTTTTATGCTTGAAAATTAATTACATGATGTGTTAATGTGCATGGAAAACAGTGGTAAACTCTTCGGATTCGGAAGCCCTTTTGAGCCATTTCATTCTCATTTGTCATCAAGAGAACACCAATAAAAAGGTGTTATAAAAAAAGAATTTTATATAATTACATTTATTAGCCAATAAAATTGCTTACTTTGTATCTGGTGGGTGTGACCATTTACTGTAAGTACAGCTCAATACAGGTTCCCAAAAGATTCTTTGTCTGGCTTTATGGTTCCATAAAGAACATTGTAGTAGTTGTAGTTGAAAAAATCTACAGAATATAAGATGGTAAAGACCGAAATGGTTCTGACTGAAAGAATCTTTGGAGATACAAAAAAAGGCTCTTTTATGCCAGGGTTCTAGGAGATAAAAATGGTTGGAAGGCTTAACAAAATCATTGTCAAAGATTGCTATGACAATAACCCCATCTTTAAAGCTGTGGATTCGGTTAAGGAGCCGCAATGCGCTCACACAAAATTCAGTTTTCTCCTGTCTTGACCGGACACATACACAAAATCTTAGCAAGTATTCTTGTAAAAAACTAACAATTGAAGTGGACATACTCTCAATCTCATTTCGGTTTTTGTTTTTATTAAAATGCATGAAGAAAAAAAGAGAGCACAGGCAGCGCTTAGTTTGGAGACAGATGTGTGCGTGTGGGGCTTTTCAGCTGGTACTCCTCTCTCACAAATAACTCTTTCCCGCCATTGAAGAGTTATCTCGTCAATTAAGAGAAACCGCTACCCGGACAATGACGTGTCTGTATTTCCACTATTGTGCACTATAGGTCCCACCTTAAAAACCAGTAAAAACTGAGTATGTTTTGATCATCGTTCTGAATCTGATCTCTAACAAAAGTCCGTTACAAAAATGCTATTATTTCAGCTTTTTGCTCAAAATTTGTTCTTTTTGAAGAAACCTACTCATATATGAGAGGTGATAAAAGAGAACAAATGAAGATAGGATACAATTTTGTTTAAAAAAGCAGAGGGTCTGTTCCTTCATTTGATATATTGTATGTTTAAATATTCAATTTTGAAAGGCATTAAACTTTTGTGAAAATCATAAAAAATGCTGCCGCTGGTAAATTATTTTAAAAAATGCTGGCGGGGAAAGAGTTATCATCATATTAAATGTTCAAATGATGCTTTGGCCGGACAAAAATTTGTTTTGAACCCCCTAAAAAATGAAATGCTGGAAAAATCCAGCTGTGATGCTGTTACGGTTACTGTAGCACAGGGTAATTCAAATATTATTGTCAAGAATATGACAAAGCATAGCCCCAAAATTAGAGGTATGGATTTAGTTTAGTTATATACTCACAAGCTATTGTGCACAAACACGCACGCAAACACACACACACGCACGCACGCGCCCGAGCATACAGGGAGTCGCATTTCCGGCAACGTGCGCATACAAAATTGAGTTCTTTCTCATCTTGCCCGGACACAAAGCGATTTCAGCAAGTTTTCTTGTAAAAACAATTATTTATATCTTAAAGTGAAATGAATCATTTGAGAAAGAAATTAGATTTTTGACGTGGCTCAGTGCAGAACTTGCTATTGAAGTGACAGTACTGTCACTGTGAACCTGCTGTCTCTGTCATTAATGATAATCAAATAACAGAAGACAAAGAGAAAATCACTTTTGTAACCTTAAAAATATTCATTAAATTAAACAAGGAATACATTATTCTTATTTCATTAATGACTTGTTTTATAATGTTTGAGGCTAGACATTTTATGTGTTGCCTACATATACTTAGAAAGAATGCACTTTAAGTATTAAATGGAAAGCAAAGTTTTATATACACCACCCATATTTTTTCTGCTCAGATGTGTGACGGACAAAAACATAATATGATCCAAACAGTGAGTTTTGTGACCCATTGAAGTAGATCCAGTGTGGAGATGAGCAGGAACAGCTGTCTTGCAAAGAAATCCAGATTTTTTGTTTGTTAAAAAAACACCAGCATTAGAAAGCAATAGCAGAGGAAACATTGTGGTCATTGGCCATTCGCTTTTTGTTGTGTTTAAAATTTGGCCCCTGCTCTATGGCGTAACCGCAAAGAATGTTTATTAAGTTTCAATATTTGATCACCTGATGTTTAATAGAATGTACTGAGCATTTTATTGGTGAAGTATTTAACACAGATGTTTAGGTATTGATGTAATGTATGGTGTCTATTTTACTCATGCACAGGCTACCACTGTGAAACAGAAAGGCGGATGAAAACTGAATGTGGACTTAACCACTATTGTGAAGGGTAACGGGTTTGACTCGCTCTTCCCTCAAAGTCAAACAGCCAAGCTTCACTTTGATCTTCTTTCTACTCTGGGACCGAGTTATTAAATATTTACCTCGCATTGCCTGTTGTTCGTATTGCATGCAAACGGAGAAAAACTCTTGCAAACGATTATTATTTTTAGCACATTGCAAACCTAACTAGAGTAGGACTTCAATCTTTTTCTTATTTATTTGTTATTAACTGCAAAGATGATATAAACGAGTGTTGTAAATAGATGACATAATTAATATCATAATTTAAATATGCAAGCCTACAGTTGAACATTGTTTTCATTTGCATTATTTTCCAATTGCATTAACCCAATGTTGGGTAAAAAAGGGTTTGCCTTAGCTGATGGGTTAAATTAACACAGAATTTTTTTATATGTGGCTCAACAATGAATTACACCAACCCAGCATAGGTTTAAACTACAACCCAGTGTGTTGGGTTGGGTTCAGCACTTGTTTGACCCAAAGCTATGTTGAAAACAACCCAGCATTTTTTAGAGTGTACCTCGACATCATAACAATTTGAGTTTTAAGTCGAATAGGAAAAAGTTTTAGATTTGTATTATTTGCCTAGCCCCTCTTGATGAAAGCATACATTTGAGCTGGCATGGGATTTAGAAACTCGTGCAAATCCTAATGATCCATTTTATCTCAGCGGGATCTGTGGATGTTCCACACAGAGCATCTTGTTTGCCTCGAGAAAAGAAAATCTGATCATTTTTATATTGAGCAAATAAACACATGCGACCCCATACTCACTCAGGTGATTTTTCATAGTAAAACTTAAATATACAGAGAAATTCAAATGTGCACTTATTTTAAATTCCTCATCAGATATGAATGTCTGTTCTGTGCATATGTATGTACAAAGAGAAATAGAAATGTGAGCGAGGGAATGTTACGATCTCTGAAGGAGTTACAGTATAATAGTAATAAGTAGCTTATTCAAATATTCATATTGTGTGTGTAGCTGTCAAAATTGAGACAGGAGTGCAAAAACAAGGTGATTTATTATTTTTTTAAGTGAAAGTTTGTGGTGCCAAGTAATAAAGTGAATGAAAATATTTACCAAAACAGATAATAACTAATCCACACTATCTAACTAAACACAAACCTTTTTGTAAGTTCCTTTAATACCTCAGAAGTAGAGCATTGGGTAAACTTTGCAAAGGTCATGGGTTTGCATGGTAATTTACACATTATGTTTCACATATCGTACATTATTGTTGTTCCTCTATGCCCTGCCTATCTGAAACGTAGCGAATTTTAGTTCTCGAAAGCACTGTGTGCTCTGATTGGCCAGCTATCCAGTGGGTTGGCAAATACCTCAAGCATGTGACGGAAATCTTACGCCCCCTACCATATTTGTAATATTAGCTCCCAAAGCACAGCATCTCCACAATATGGCGGCGGCGGCAACAATACCACAACGATAATAAAAGTTACGCCAACTTTATTTGTGGCATTTGGGCTGTGTTATGCAAATCTTTCCACACAGTGATGTAGATACGTGGGGCGTGTTTAAATGAGCCATTTTATGAAGCCTTCACTTTTAGAAAGAATATCTCTTTGGGATCTTTTCGACTTTGTTAATCTTCTATATGCACAAACAGCTTTAACACTCCAAAGGGAAACATGAAATCGCATCATATGACCACTTTAAAACATCAAGCTTCTTAGAACAATACCTTAGTTCGATGGCGTCGAACGTCACAAATGGCATCCCAAACTGAGTGCCCCACATTAACAAAGCAAGCAGGTTGTGTAATTCTAGAAGGGTCACACACCAGCCATTGTGATGCTAACCGATAGCTTTCCCCAGATATGACACAGCACCTTGAAAGCAATCACCTGTTCACACGAATCCCAGTGATAAGATATATTGAATTCTGTATTATAGTTCCACTGCAGTCCAACTAACTCACTGATGCCCTTTGAGTTCACTTGAGACATTTCAATTACCCTCTCAAAGAAATCAAGCCATGTATACAGCGATGATTTATGAGCTGCCCGTAACACATTAAAGTCTTGAGAACAGACTAAATGCTTGGACTTCACTTTGAGAACAGAACCACAGAAACGGAGCAGTAATGACCTCCAGCTGAGGTTTCACTTGACACGGTCCCTGTCTCGCTCAATATAAATCAATCAATGTCATGTCAACAACCAGCTCACTGACAGTTTTGAAGGCATTCTGTACCATAATAAAAATTAAATAAGTTTAATATGGCAAGATTTGCTCGTTTGGAAGTCGCTCATTTGAAATATTCAGATGCAAAATGCTCTAAGTGCATCTGACATGTTTTCTTCTAAATGAGCATTTACTTTTATCAGGCTCTTGGTTAGTTTCAGTAATTTTACTTTAAATGGAAATAAAAAAAGTTAGTAATTGTCAGTAATTAAAATGTTCACAAATGTCACATAAGTAATTTCATTGCTATCTAACTTGGACTGTCTTTCGCTGCAAGACCCTTTAACTCTTTCGCTGCCAGCGTTTTTTTTTTTAAGTTGCCAGCCAGCGCCAGCGTTTTTCATGATTTTCATAAAAATTTAATGCCTTCCAGAAAATGTTTAAATATACAAACATCCAATATACCATATGAAAGAACAGACTCTCTGCTTTCAAACAAAAAAAACCGTTTCATCCTACCTTCAGTAGTTCTTTTGTAATCCGCTTTTGAATATGGGTAGGTTTCTGCAAAAACACCACATTTTGAGGAAAAAGCAGAGATAATTCCATTTTTGTGACGGACTTTTCATAGAGATCCCATTCAGAGCGATCTTTAAAACAGACACAGACATGAAGGCCGCTTGCCATATGGCAATACTTCCGGGTTTAAAAAGTTGCAGAAGGGCGGTATAATAGCGGTATTGCGGAAAGACGGAAATACTCGTCATTGGCAGGGAACCGTTTTCTCTTGATTGACGAGATATCTCGTCAATGGCAGCGAAAGAGTTAAGGACATGCAAGCTTTTTGGCAAAAACCTCTAAGATTTACTAACAGCTTGCGCCAGAACAAACCATCATTTTGGCGGTATATAACGATGTTAGGATTTACTAAAAACGCACAGTGGATCAATAGCGTTGAAAAAGTGTGGTCTAGTTATTTTTGCGACTAACCTTATTGCATATGCATTTCTAGAAATGTCCGTTTCAGACAAAATTATTTTAGTAGGAGATTATTAAATGATTCACACAACGTGATTTACTAATGTTTGCGAGTGTGTTATGACTGGTATTTGTGCCATTATGTAACACTGAAAAAATGTCTTAAATCATTTTGAGCTTCACTACTTTTTCCACATGTTTATTTGATTTAATTTGCCAATCCCAGCCTGTCTCTTACCAGTCACTCTTTAACTGTCCTTTCCAAATAATGGTAAAAGGGTCAAAATTTAATTAAACCTCTTTCAACTTAAAAAAAAGGGATTGGGCGATAAATGGATTCTGCCATCAATCTGGTATTTCTGAATTGCTTGAGACTTGGAAAGTAAAAATATTATATGAAAGTATGCTACATGCTGAGAGCATTTGGTTAAAGTGATAGTTCACCCAAAATAATAAATTGTGTCATTGTTTATTCACCTTCATGTTGGACTTAACCTGTTTGAGTTTCTTTTTCTGTTATTTTAATAAATGATGGTAAGCACAAAGTTGACTATGCTTATTGACTTCCATAATAATTGTTTATCCTACTGTCAATGGGTACCGTCAACTGTGTATCAATAACAAATGACCTTTTTTCTATTCAACAGATTAAGAAACGCATACAGGTTAAGAACAACGTGATGATAAATAAACAATGACACAATTTTCATATTTGGGTAAACTATCCCTTTAATATCATTCAGATTTTTGACAGCATTTAGTGGCTTTTGCATCTGAACTTTTAAAGACGTGTCTACTAAACAAAGAAACAAAAAATGTAAATGTAGTTCGAAATTTTTATATAGGCTGACGCTGGGTGTAATTTTTGGAAAGGGGGTTTGCTGAAGGAATTGCTTTCGGATTAGACATCTAGTGGATGAGACATAAACAGGCTAGAGGAAACATTATGTACAAATGTCTATGTAACAAGTTTATTTGTGGTTTGAAAGCTTCAACAAGGTTGGACAACATATACAGAAACAACATAGAACAAATATGAAGAAATAAATAAGCTAAATGATATATTATCATCATATATATCATTTTGTGCTAGAATTCAAACACCAACCTAATCCGCCCACTTTGTTCATTTTTGAAGTGCAAAAGTCTTTATCTGTAACTTGTGTCTGTATGTTGTCATACCCACACCATTATACAACATATCGCTTGTCGTCCAGTGTGTGGCCGGTCCTTCATCGAAACATCCTTTAACCTGTTAGCCCTCATTCCATTTTCCGAACCCCCCCACAAAAACTGTCATAGCCAAACTAAAATAGATACAGTTTATGAAGTCTTTGCACTAAAAGCATAAGTTTGGTCTCATTTGAAAGCAGACACTTGGAAGTTTATTAAGAGGTGAACATTAGTTACTGTCATAATGATTGTCATAAAGTTGTTATAGAGAGCTTAAATTATACTTTTTTATAAACTCCACCAAACATGTATGAAATATTGTTATGAAAATCTAAATGAAATTGGCCTTGGAGCAATCTAGAAATGCTCTGCAGTTAAAGCCACAGGTCTGACCATGTTCTGTTTTAAATCTGAAGATGATACCTCTAAAACTCTGTATTTAATGAAATGTTTTTTAGACCCATGTCATGTAAATTTATTTAGAGAAAACAGCAAAAATGCGCAGGTTATCAGGTTAAACAAGATCAAATTACTTGAAAAGCTAAATGTTACACTTCTATTCCAAGACTATATCCAGGGTTCCCACACCTTAGTTAAGGACCTTTCAAGGACTTTCCAAGTTCAATACCCTCCAATTCAAGGACTAAATGTGAGGACACATTTCAAGTGAGGGCAAGGTTACATCGTGTTACCTTTTAAGATACATTGTTACAGTTCCCTTTCGAGGGAACTTGTGCTGCGTCACTGTGGTGATACTTTGGGGACGCCTCCAGGGGTAATTGCGGCTGAATGTGTATATCAAATTCAACCAATGGTGAGGCTTAATGACAAAGACAGGGTGACGCGGGAGCCAGAAAGTATATCGCTATCTGAAATATTGCCAAAGACGATTTTACAGGGAATCAGGAAGTATGGCAAGGGAAACGCAGCGTCTCATTCCCTTCTCAGGGAACAACAGTTACATACGTAACCCGAGACGTTTTCATGTGTCAAACACAACTATGCAAAAAAGCGTTTTGGTATTTGGTATTAAATATAAACCTCGCTAAACTTTGTTAGATTTATGCTTTGAAGTGCTCGGCTGGGGTTCATTAAAAAAAGCAAAAGTAAATGTAATATTCACTGGGAAGTACAGAGCTGTGAAAGTCCATTAGGGATTTGGTTAATGAAATTGAAACAGCTTTGTAATCTAATTGGAATCCAAGCTGTAGGTATTTAATTTAAATGTGTTTGCGAATTAAAGCAATTTCAATTTGGACCAGAGTTAAAACTGTGCTACATAAATTAATCACAACCAAATCTATTCTCTGTTTCTTTATTTTCCTAATGTAGGGTAAACAGAGCATTAAAGCATTTTCAAAGCAGACGATTGTAGTTTCATAAACGCATACCGACATGCAGATTCCAGAGACGAAATATGTAAAAACACAGGCTCGCAAGGCTGCATAACCTATGCTGTGTAAAGTTCAGCAAGCCCTGATGATGGACAGCGAGCTTTGAGTTGCCATGGTAACGTGTTTCTAAGTTTTGCCTCTCCTCCTCTGGCAGAAAGCATGAACAATGAGCATCGAACAATTCACCGTCACCTGCTCCTGAAAGTTAAATGAGCAATATGACAGAAGCATTACAGTTAATCTGGGGCTATCCAGGTGGAAAACTTTCAGAAACAACCCGTTACTGATGGGCAATGCGCAAAAGTCACGATGTGGAGAGGCAGTGACAGGCAAAGGACAAACAAGAAAGGGAAGAGATAAAGTGGAAATAACAAGCAGATCTAGACCTCGATCCAGCCACAGCTGCCTGCCTAGACACGCTTTGGTTCCTTTAAATGTCAAGATCAGAACCACACACTAAGGATTGATATATCATCACATTAACACATAGGGCCCTATTTTAACGCAAGTGTCAAGCGCAATGCGCAAGTGACTTTGTGGGCGGATCTTGGGCGCTGTTGCTATTTTCCCGAAAGGAGAAATAACTCTTGCGCCAGGCGCAAATCAATAAGGGGTTGGTCTGAAGTAGGTTCATTATTCATAGGTGTGGTTTGGGCGTAACGTCAAATAAACCAATCAGAACGCTATCCAACATTCCCTTTAAACGCAAGGGCGCAAGTTCCATGTCGGTTGCTATTATTATGACGGATTTACCAGGCGCACGCCAGGAGCGGTTCACAGCCGAGGAGACCCACGTTCTTGTAAGAGCAGTCAAAGACAGAGAAGTTGTTTTGTATGGGGATAGGAGAAACCCGCCCAAATCAGCGTCGGTTAAATAGGCGTGAGAGGAAATAGCCACAATTGTCTAATCAGCTGGCATCCCCATCGTTGCGCCAAGCACTACAATGATGTCAGGAGACGGGGGAATCCCAAGCTTGCCAGCATAAATCGGGCACTCCGTGTAACGGGAGGTGGATCTGCTTCTACACAGGACCTGACGCCAGCAGAGGACATCGCTGCGTCCACCCTCACCGCTGAAAGCCAAGAAACGCAAGCAGTCCAACCCCAAAGTACACTTACAAATCAAGTTCACATACATAAAGGTTTCTTATGAAAACATTTTAATTATTATTTACATAAAATAAACATAATACAGCCACACAACAAACTTATGGAAATATTTTAATCGTTATTTGCATGAGAATTTTTTAACGCAGCCACACAAAATAAATAAAAACTATCACCACAATGCTCACCACAATGATTTCCCTTATCTCATATGTTAATATTTTTTATTGTAACAATTTATGATTTGCAAAAATAACTGTTGCATCTGTGTAGATTAGATAAACAAAGTGTGTGCGCGTTGTGCACGCTATACATTATGGTCAAGGATGCGCCCTTAAAATAGAATAATGAATAGCATAATTTTTTTGGTCAGTGGCGCAATTGTTTTTTGAAACTGCAAAATAGCACCAGGGATGGTTTGCGCCGGAACACGCCTCCTTGAACCGCCCAGGGAGCGCAAGTTCATTCCCTAGTTTGCCGACGTGCACCTGTGGAGGGAAAACCCCGCTGTGCGCCGGTGCAAAATACGAATGATACATGCGTCACTGACAAAGTCAATTGCATTGGGTGCAAGATAGGCCCCATAATGTTGCTGAAAATAAGCATGTAACAACATTCGAATTTCACAGAATTTATTGGAGCTTTCATTTTGCGTTTGAAACTATTTGGTTTAAACTATGATGCTCTCTTAAAGGGTTAGTTCACCCATTTTCTCATCCTCATGTTGTTTTAAACCTGTATGAGTTTTTTATTTTGATGAAGATACTTTGATAAATGATGGTAAGCACACATCTGATTGTAACCATTGACTTCCATAGTAGGAAAATCAAATATTATGTGAGTATTGTGAAACATGATGAAGAAGATATTCTGATAAATGATGGTAAGCACACAGTTGATGGTACCCATTGAATCAAATTATAAGTAACATAAGTAACAGCTGAAGTAACAGCTGAATAAGTAACAGCTGAAGGCTGAAGACCGTTACTTACCACAGGCAGCTCGCTCACTCGTAGCATTGTGTTTTAATGGTGCAGGCACTTTGAAATGACTATAACTTGCTCAATTTTCTACCAATTTTTAAACGATTTGGTTGCTTACAAACTTTATTAATGTGGCTATAATTCTCAATGCTTTAACATGTTTCATGATTTTTTTTGTATAAGTATGCAGTGTCATAGGTACATCTTTGACGTTTATAACAAACCAAACTGTCCGAAAATCGGTCGAAAACTAAGCAAGCCATAGTCATTCAAAAGTAACTGCGCCATTAAATCTCAATGGAGTGAGCAAGCTGCCTGTGGTAAGATGGCCGCCAGGTGATGACGTTAGAGATGCTAAGCAAACTAGGAGCTAATATACTTCTTTCTTTTTGGTTCTACTTGTAGAACCGAACTACACGTATGAACATGCCCTAAAAATAAATGGAGGGTTTGCCATTCAAGAACTGTTTACACCTGGTATTAAGATGTGTTCTGGTCGATCGGATCACAAGTGGATGATGCTAAAGAGAGGTGCAAACGTGGTGTAAAACCTTTTGAGCTCGTCCACTTTCGACCAAATTCACAGGTCTAAAATGCATTCTACTGGATTGTTTTTATGGTGTAGACACGCATGTGGTTGAATGTGTTCAAGCAGCCACAAACATCGCCTACTCTCCGCCTATTGATCCGATATGATGTACTGAGCAAAATGTTTTTCCATTGGACATGACTTCCAGCACAAACGCACGATGTTCAGCGCAATTTTTAGGCTTTCATTGATAAAACTGAAGTGGCTCTTTTATTAGTTGCATTTTTGCAAGCGTTTGAAAGTTGCGCAAGCTTACTTTATCAATTGCTTTATCAAATGTGACCAGTCACGGAAAGTAGGGACACAAGTCGGATCTGGGGCATTTTGAGTTATTCATAGATTCTGAAAGTGCAGATTCTAAGCTTTCCAACGATGTGTAACACATGGAAATCTGATAAGATTTGGAGAAGTTGTGGCCATTTGAATGTAACAGATTCAAGAAAGAGAATGCTGAGAAATTTGAGAAAGAAAAAAGTTAACACTTTCCCTTTTCCCTGGCTGGAGAGACAATAGGGCTCATTTACATCTCATTTAGCTAAGCCATACCCCCTGTAAAGCCGTTTTGAGATACAGAGGTTCTACCATCATATGTAGTATTTTATTACAGAAGTTCGAATGACAAAATGCAAAAATAAACAGGACTTTTAACGTTACCTTTGCGGGGATCACAAGTCGAATCCAGTCTGTTTCAGATGTGTGAATCATCCAATGATTTTTGTCCACAAATGCGTATAATCCGTGAAATATAGATATATAGTCTATTTCGCATGAACTTCTGGTAATACAATATAATATACCATCTGAGGACTATTTACATCGTAACACGTAAGGGTATATCAGATTACACTCCGGTATTTACGTTCCGTTAAACACATGAACCCGCCTTCAAAGTTTGTATTGAAAATAGATAATCCAAAAACAGCACCGTCAAAAACGTGAAGTCCTTAAGAGATGTTACCAATCGCTCGCTCGTTCCTCCATCAGCCAATGACTTCATGGAAAATGTTGATAGACAAAACATGTAGCCAATTATATAAAGAATACAACGATCTCTGTGTAACTTCTGTGTGTTTGGACAAATAACAGTCAGCCGCATCACTGACTTTATGGGGCGCCGCAGACGTCAGAGTACCGCGAGAGCGAGTCGAAATTAAACTACTCCGTAAGATTTCTCAAAGAGCTCTCGCGGTACTTTGACGTCATCCGACTGCGGCGCCCCATAAAGTCAGTGACGCGGCTGACGTATATGCGGTTGACTGTTATTTGTTCCGCCCCAGCTTCTTTTATATTTCTTTTGTTTTGTGCGCCCGAGCTTCATTTACAGTCTGGGGAGACGCACGCTATAAGTTTGAAAAAAATAAATAAATAAAACTCAGCAAACATGTCTTAAGGGACAGAGCAGCCACGTCACTACAGTCACGTGACTTCACGCTCGAGCCGGAAGAGAAGATAATGCTGAATAAAGTCGTAATTCTTGCTATTTTCTGACCAAACTGTATTTTCGATGCATCAACACAATTTTACTGACCCACTGATGTCACATGGACTACTTTGATAATGTTTTTATTACCTTTCTGGACATGGAAACCGTACATAGATTTTCAATGGAGGAGACAGAAAACTCTCGGACTAAATCTAATGTTAAAACATCTTAAACTGTGTTCCGAAGATGAACGGAGGTCATCCGAGTTTAGAACGACATAATGGTAAGTCATTAATGGCATTATTTCCAGTTTTGGGCGAACTATCCTTTTTCAGTAGTCACGCTGTTCCCTTTGGGGGTGGAGGCGAAAACACAAGCTTATACAGTATGTAAATATACACACAGACAATGACGCCCCCCCGCTGCACGCTAGAATCTCCGGAAAAACAAGCCTATTTTAACCGCAAAATGTATGCTTTTAAATATACATAAACTGCTATCTCAAACATGGAGAGGCTTCTTCGTGATCTCAACTAACAGATTCTGCAATAAAACGAAAATCACAAATTTTGAAAAAAAAAACTTTGTTTCTCATTTTCTCGAAACTTGTGCTGCCGACTTGTGTCCCTGGTTTCCGTGACGGGTCACAAATATCAGAGAAAACTCTTACATATACATGTACAAAACTTGTTTACCAACAACACAAGAAGCGGACTCTAATGCCAGGTATAAACAGACTCTTTATGTAACCATTTAGCCAAAAATGGTTCTCCTATGGATCATGAAGAATCTTTTTTAATTTTAAAGAATGATATACACTGTCGTGGAAAAGATTTAGAGACCACTCCATGTTTTTTTCGGAATTTACTATTAGTGGTATGTGTTTAAATAAAATGATCATTACGTTTCATTCTGTTAACTACTGACAACATTCCTACCAAATTTCTAATAAAATGTTTTTATTTGCATGTACAGTGTTCGCATTTGCAAATTGAAAACGGGACAAAAAGGTCAAAATAACAAGAATGCAATGTTTTCAGATTAATGAAAACAAGTTCATATTTATTTTTAAACATCACAACCAAGTGTGCCGCACAAGCCCTAAAACATCTCGATCGCCCCCCAGTTACTGGTCTCAGTATAAACCCCGTCTCCCCATGTTATTCAAGAGGACTTGAGACCAACTAAAAAAATTAATTACACTTCAATTATCTTTTTTCCAAAGCTGGTTTCTGTCATTTACTGTCGTTTTATAACGCTGATGTAAATTTAAATTTTTGTTTATAAAATAAGTTTATGTTTAGTTAGTTATTTAATGATCTACATTGTGTAACGTCATGATTTACAGCTGTGATATCGTGTGATATGCGCATTTTGCGAGAGCGAGGGCGGGGTTCTGATTTTGCGGCTTCACTTCCTGCTCACTACTGCGCATGACTGGTCCCGAAATCTCTACTGCGCAGACTGAAGACCCAAGATGTCAACGCCATATCGGGACACTGGCGGCTTCACTTTTCAACAAATGGAAGAGAGCGAACAGGCGTCGTCCATCTTTTTTTACAGTCTATGATCACAACCATAATGTTTATGTGGGTATTTTAGCATCAATTGAATAATGAATATTTGATGGAATAACCCTGATTTTTAATCACATTTTTTATGTCTTTTGGTAGGCTCTTTTACATCGCTGTTGGGCGACTTTTGAGGTTTGCTTTTTTTGAAATTCAACAGACATTGGACTGGAAAGGCTGGAATAGTTGAATAAAGGCTAAACTGCAGAGGCATTTAAATTTTTTCACATCTGTATATAGTGTACTAATCTTCTTACTGGTTTAAACGAGTATACATAGAGACTATGTGGTGTTTTTAGGAAGTCTTGGTGACAGCATTTTTTCTAGGGAACAACATGTCTATATTGATCCACCAAAAGGACCAGCACAAACCAGCACTGAGTTCCTGCTGGTCTAAACAGGTTGTTTTTTTTAGCAGGGTACAAGAAAAGTTTAATCCTGAATTAAAGCTGATGTTTTGCAGGTGGGAACCTGAAACCTGCTGCATTGTAAGAAAGCTTTTCAGCTATTGAGGCTTACCGAGATGTTCGACGTGCTGACGAAGCACAAACACGGCCCTCTTCATTCTCCAGATTTGCTTGCCAAAGCATCAAAAGACTGCAGACACAGGCAGCTGTCTGGCCAGCACAAATCTGAATTAAACTTCAGCGAAATAAACAAGTCTTTGAGAAAGGGCCAGTAATGCGATGGAGGAAAGTGCTGCGAAAACCAGTCGGTGAGATAAATGGTTCCTTGCTGTCTAAACAAGATGAGAAAATCTTTCATGGAGAAGTCCTCCTGTGATTTGTGGCGGGTTTCTTTGTCTCGGGTCACAGCGCACTAATGCGCACTTATTTCTCATATCCAGACCCTCTAGAGTATGCCCACATCAAAAGCACGCTTCGCAGTGAGACCCCATTACCGTATGAAGATATCATATTTCCGCGCGTGCAACCGTCCTCCCTGCTGCGTTGATGAGCGCGACCAATATGCTTCACCCTAATCAATGGATCCCCGTCTAGTTTTAAGCAATGATCAATGGTGAGAGAAGAAAATGAATCCTAAATGAAGCAATGATTAAAATCCGAGGTTGTAAAAAAAAAAGGTTGATGACTTGTAATGCAAAAGAACGCCATGCTGTGAAGAAGCATGGAAAAGTTTTTAATGCCGTTCACCCCCTGGCCTTTCATCAGAGAAAACAGGAGATGACATGTGGCCAACCTGCCAGATGTTCCCTGGGCAAGATGGATTGAAAAAGATCACTCTCAGTATCTGTGATAGAAGGGGGAAGCGTAAGAATAGGTAAAATGGTTGGATGAATAGCGGGGAGAATCTAGGTCGCCTGTCTACTTGGAATAGCATTACGGCATGATCATTGTGAGTGGCCTAGATTTTGGTGCACTCACAGGACGCTCGCTCTTCCTGTCATCTAACTGGGCATTGAATCAGAAGATCACAGGGCGAAGATCAAAATTAAATCAGAACATCACAGATCGAACCTATAGCGTCATCTGTCAGTTGTTATAGTGTAGGCTTTTGAAGTGTGTGAAGTAAAGCACTTTTATATCTATGCTTGAATTTGACTGGCGATTTTTACAGAGCTCATTGCCATTCTTCTTCATAGCACCCTGAATGGGGTTACAATATAGGATTAAAGGGCAGATTCACTCAAATTGAATTTTACCAGTTTAAAGCACTGTTTATTTGCACACACTGTCTGCTTTGTTTTAGCATCTGATTTACTAAAGGAATTATGCAAATCAAGCAATAGAGCAAATGCACCGAGAAAATGTGTGTTGAATGTAATTTGCATAGTACAGATTCTGAACTTGAAGGTTCACAGCCACTATAGACTGTGGAGGATGCATTAGACCGCTGTGATTTGGGGAATCACTCCACCATTGCGATCCAAACAATCGTATTCAATGCTGAAAGTAATATGAACACATAGCCATCATTTAATCATCATTTTTGGTGATCAATAAAAAACATGTTAATGAATGCTGAAGATTTTGTTTAACTTCAGCAAGGAAACAGCTTATTCGTTAAAGGTGACAAATAATGCATTGAAATAATTATTCTCTGATATCTACATAGAAGGTATGTGGCTTTATTAAATGCAAAAATTATACAAAGAGGTTTTGCATGTCCATTCACAACCCTAGGTTTTGCTTTTAGAATGAAATGGTCTATTATTACCTTATTTGAAAGGGTCATGAATAATAATGTTGAGCTCTGCTCTGATTGGCTGTTTGTCAGAGCAGCTCCTTCAGTAGCTCTGTGTGTGTGTGTAAACAGATCTTATGTTTGAGTCTGTATCAGATGAAGATACAAATTTTGAGGAATAATCAATTGTTTGGAGTTTTTTCAGTAGGGACCTGCAAAACGTAACTGATACGTCAATAGTAGAACTTCAGTCTAAACGCTAGCATATAGCGTTAACTAGCATATAGCGCTAACTGTCACAACTTTGTCTTTAGCATTGTAACAACATTGTACTTAATTTGAATGTGTAATTTAATGTTGAGGCGTACATCACGACTGTAACGTCACAGTCTGCGTTATATTGAAGTCTGTTTTCCAGCGGGCTTTTGCATGCACAAGGTTTACATAAGAAGGAGAAAACATCATGATATATGTCATTTCCATGTACACAACTCTTATTATTCATCTATGCCTAAATACAGTTTTACATGCTATGGCACCTTTAACTAATTCCCTTTGCACTCCAAAAAAAAAAGAAAGTTGAAAAAAAATCAACAATAAGAGATTCGTGAGCTTTTTGTGTGAATGAGCAGAAAAGTGCCAATATCCACAAGTCGGTCCATTTTTCCAACCCAGGCTCACTTCTCCACAGGTACCTCTGTCTACATTTCTGCATAACCTAAACTACGTTACTCCAGGTATATATCCGTGCATCTTGATTTTTTTCTGTTGATGTGGGATTTTTAAAAGCTACAAAGTAGACACATACACAAATTAAAACCTGTTCGTCTTAGTTAAGTACATTTGTGCACAAGTGCACGTCATGCCTAAGTGACTAAAGGGGGCCGTACACCCGTTCTAAAAAATCGAATACATTGTTTTCTATGAGTAAGCACACCGGCGCCGACAGGTGGCGCCTGTCCGCGGCGCCCAGCTACAACCCAGGAAGTTGCTCAAATCCCTGTTGTGCCACTCACATAGTTTAACATTAAATAACATCATATTTGTTTCAAATCATTAACGATTAACATTGGCTGCTAACGTATATATAGCATTTTGAAGTAGACGCTATTTGACTAACCTTGCGCTATTTAATGTGCACTTCCGGTGTATGATACCGCCGAGTTGTCCTAGATGCGGCTCGACGTGGTGCTGCGCGTCCGTTGTGCGACCCTTTTTACACTGTCCTTGCGGTTTAATTTTAATAGAGCAGCCTACTAACAGATACAGATATTTTGATAATTCATGACGGTCACATGTGTAAGTCGACACTTCCTGTAAACAACAAGTTGTTGACAAACCTCGGCCAAACGCGGTCAATCCTGAAAGTAATGACACCAGATGTTTATCCGTCAAAGTCACACAAGCATGAACTAAAGAATGTACAATATACAATAATGTTCAGTATCTGCTTTGTAACCCCAAATGCACTTGCATAAAAAAAGCGCCTCCAGTGCCTCTAGTGGACACAAGTGGAAAGATGCAACAATATGTACCAGGAGAACATATTTCGGGTTATGCAGAAATGTAGGCAGAGGAACGTAATTCCAATGAGCCTGTGTAGCATTATTCATTAGACACATTCAATAGCTCCACCATCACAGTGCCTCTTGTGGCAATGCTGAGAATGAAAATGTACTTATCCTGCTTTCCATTTATGCACTTGAATATTGTATGTTTTAGGCATTGAGTTTGCAAGATGCTTTAATTAGAATCATTGTAACAAGAACTTCTGGAAATTAAATAACGGACTGTTAAAACCCTGGTCTCTTTGACTTCATTTACAGAGATGATATTTCCAGAAATAAACACAAAATCCACAAAATATGCCTTTAAGTACAACAAAGAACTACATGTTTATATATAACAAGTCATTTGGCTGCTTCTCTGGCATCTATTCAACTCTTCTGCTACACACAGAAGGAGCGCTTTATAACTTGTCATTCCAGACGATATTGAAATCTTTCCCTTTCATATTCAGTTAAATATAGACCAAAATGTGTGATCACACTTGCACATACGTAATATTTTGATCTTACGCCTCACAAAAACAGTGCGAGGTTTATGCCACAAGGATGCCTTGAAAATGTGTTAATAAAGATGACGGAAACATTGTTTTTTCCTTCCAGGATTTTCACAGCATTCTCTCTCTTCAAATGAGAGGGACTTTCTACCTTAGGAAAATAGGTCCTCACACAATTGTTTTCTTAATCAGAATGTTTGAAGAAATTGTACAATTTTAAACAGCATTTGTGTTTTATACTCGCATTCGACTTCTCTTCAAAGTCAAAAATGAATCAAATGTAACATTCAACCATTGAAACATTTTTCTAATAAGGACTGCAAGTAAATTACTGGGCATTTGAATAAAATAATAAAGTGCTTTACTATTTTTCTTCCTTTATTGTAAACTAAATTTTTATTTTAGCATTAGAAACACTTTTAAAGAGTTTAATAAACAAATGATTTTGGTAAATATCAATATTGTTAGTTTAGAGTGAAAAATATACTGTATGTATATATAATATAAATATATCTACCCAAGTCTTAAAAACTTAAAAGAACTAAAATTGTGCAACAGGTTTTAAAGCTATTTTTTCTGTCCGAAAGCAAAGATCTAAGATTGTTTCATGCAGTCACAAAAGTAACTATTGTCCCTTAGGAAGACCTGAGACCCAGAAACCCCCATGCAAAATGTCCTCTGATCAACATTAACCTCCTTCATCCCCTGACATACTGTCTGTTTGTAGTATTTCAGCCTTCAGTTACACAACACAGTAAAGCACCTTCAAGGCAGACAGAATAGCAGCTTTTGTGACAGGCAGTTCTTCACGAGTCTGCAGAGACATGAAGGTACTGAGATCTCAGAGTGGACTGTGAGTCTTAATGAGTCTCCGGGTTGATGGGTACTCCGAGGAGTTGTGAAACAGAGAGAGAGAGAGAGAAGCTCACAGGCCTGTGTGTCAGGTATGTGCGAACTCACGTGGCGTGACTGACTGCTGCTGCTGGGCCCAGAATGCTTTGCACGGGGAATTTAGTTGAATGACGCTCTGAGATGTCCAGATTATTTTTCGGCTTGACTGTCAAAATCAGCCAGGAGATGCGTTTGATTTTGAGCGCACCCCAGGAACAAACTGTACGGAATGATGAATGAATAAAAGATGACCTGTTGTGTCGCACAATATATCTCTGGACGTCGAAAGGGTGCTACGACATTCGAAACATTGTTTTAAAGTCTTGCAAATTTGACGACATCTTAAAGGAATAGGGTATCATCCATCTAACCCATGCACTATTGTTTTATAGCTTTAACTCATTCCCCGTCAGCTTTTATTTTTAAAGGGGCCATGGCACAAGACTTTTTTAAGATGTCAAATAAATCTTTGGTGTCCCCAGAGCACATATGTGAAGTTTTAGATCAAAATATCATATAGATAATTTATAATAACATGCCACTTTGTAGGTGTGTGCAAAAATGTGCCGTTTTGGGTGTGTCCTTTAAAATGCAAATGAGCGGTTTGTTGCAATTGAAACTCAATTGTGCTGTGAATTATTTTCTCTCTGTCCTTTTCTCTGCACTAAATGGCAGTGCTGTGATTAGATAGTGCAGATTAAGGGGTGGTATTATTATAATAAGAGCTCCTTATGACGTCATAAAGAGGGCCACATTTCAACGACCTATTTTTTCATGTGCTTGTAGAGAATGGTTTACCAAAACTAAGTTACTGGGTTGATCTTTTTCACATTTTCTAGGTTGATAGAAGCACTGGGGACCCAATCATAGCACTTAAACATGAAAAAAGTCAGATTTTCATGTCATGGCCCCTTTAAAGTTGCCCGCCAGCTTTTTTTGTGATTTTCACAAAAATTACACAAAATGCTTTCCAGGCAAAATTTCTTCTAAAAATATATAAACATACAAATATGAAAGAACAGACCATCTGCTTTCAAACAAACAATAAACAAACAAACAAAACAGGAAACATTTGTTTCATCCTTTTTAGCAAAAAGCTGAAATAATTGCATTTTGTGAGGAAATTCAGATTCAGAACGATTATCAAAACATACACAGAGTGTTTAATAAATAAATAATTTTTTGCTTCAGTTTTTTTAATAAATTGGGCCATCTAGAAGATAATCGCGGTATAAAAGATTATCATAAAAACTCATCAGGGACATGTTTTTTTCTCTTAATTGACGACATGGTGGGGAAAGAGTTAAGTCTGAAGCAGACTCAGATTTATCAGCTAAAATTCGTTAACGTTTGAGGAAGAAATGCAAAAATATATCCAAAACACTTTAGCCGGCTCTATCGTACAGCCTTCATTTGTGTCAAATTGTCACAATAAAAGTAATTTATCTATCCTCACTGAAACCGAAAACACAATGCAACCAAATAACATGATTACTTGTGAACACTAATGTGGTCTATAATATCAAAACAATATGCAATTCCTATTTTTTGTTATTGGTTCACTGATGGTCTTCTGACTAATGATGTGTGCATACATGTTTCATATGAACATTGATAATTGATAAATAATAATGCTGTACAAACAAAAAACTTCAAATTACTTTTGCAGTTAATAGTTAATAGCCCCACATAGATTCGATTTACATAAATATTGAAAAAAGGAACAAAAGATTTAAGTGTTAAATAAATTAAATCATAATATGTTAAAGGTGCAGTGTGTACATTTTAGTGGCATCTAGTGATGAGGTTGCGAATTGCAACCAATGGCTCAGTTAATTGCTCACCCATCGCATTTAAAACGCATAGAGAAGCTACGGTAGCCACCACCAGACAAACATGTCATCTTCGGAGACAGCTTCATAAAAAAGTTTGTCCATTAAGGGTTTCTGTAGAAACATCCATGTTAGGGGACCCTCAGTATGCAGATAAAAATATCTCATTCAAAGGTAATAAACACATAAAGGTTCATTATGAAAGGTCTTTATACACCCCTGATAATTATTTTGCATTTCTGTCAAGAGATCCTTCTACAAATTACACACTGCACCTTTAACTTTGGCAGGTCTACTATAAATACATAAGGATATTCTTGCCAATTGATTTGCATACAGCAGAATACTTGGCAATGAAGCAATGCTAAAATACACAGAGAGTATGTATTTATGTAGCTCGATTGCATTATTAGATCTCTTAGACAGATCATCAGGTTTCTTTACTCCCACATACTGAAACGTTGCAGTAAACCTTTGTTTCACGGGCACCAGCACTAACATGCTTTACTAGTCAGGTGATTTGTTGTGAAATGTTTCGGTGAAGAGGAGAAACAGTGAATTGGTTTTGGTCTGTGTTTACCTGCCATTCCAGCAGATATGGGCTTGGAATGCTTTGAAACTGTGAATTGTCGGAGCACGCCGTACATATTAATGTTCTGAATGTTTTTCTCCCGTATCTGGATTTCAATAGATTCCCGTGGACTCTCATTTTAAGTGGCGTTTCGGGAACTAGGCGTCCGTGGCAGATTGTAAACACAAATAACCATAAACAAGCGAGCTGCCTTGTTCCGGATCTGAAGTATGTCATAAAGCCAAGTGCAAATAGTCCAAAGAAATCGAGCAACTAAACATCTGACACAATGTCTTGTCACGACGGTTCGGGACACAAATTCAAATTATCACGGAGGGGATGTCTCGCAGCGTACAATGTCACGGAAAAGTGTTTGACATTCGGAATTTTACACCAGAGAAACTGTATCGTCTTACAATAGCGAGATTTGTCTAGAGGATAAGGACAAAATTAATAAGACAAGCTGTATGATAATATTCTCGACAGAAATCCAAAGCATCTGCTTTGCCAGTTTCGTTTGATCTCTCTGCTCTATTTTGTTGGAGAGAAAGAAACTTCTCGCTGTTGGAGACAGCAGGAGCTTAATCCTAAATGGATACATTCAGCGGGAGTCAATCTCTTTCCCTGCTGACGTTATCGACGTTTTTCCTTTCTCCCAGGAGATTTATTTCCCAGCACTGAGGTTTATCACATGAATGAGCAACACTTTCTTTTTAAGTTTTTACATTTGAGAGTTTGATAATGTGCAAAGTTTGTGTCATTTGCTAATGCTAATCGAGATGTTAAATGTACATAAATGTACAGTTTTATATTATTTATACCTGCAATCCCTAACTTTTTAGAGTTAAAAAAGTACATAAAAAATCTTAGTCAAAACTATCTTGCAATATTATGTTTCAAACTGAGATGGTGACAGAGGCAAAATAGCAGCGTTTAAAGGAAAACACCACAGTTTTTCAATATTTTACTATGTTCTTACCTCAACTTAGACAAATGAATACATACCTATCGTTTTTCCAATGCGTGCACTTAATCTTAGTACAGCGCGTCATGAAAGTGTTAGCATTTAGCCTAGCCCCATTCATTCCTTAGGATCCAAACAGGGATGAAATTAGAAGCCACCAAACACTTCCATGTTTTCCCCATTTAAAGACTGTTACATGAGTAGTTACACGAGTAAGTATGGTGGCTAAAAATAAAATGTGATGATTTTTTTAAGCAAAAAAAAATAGAACTATATTGTATGGTGGAAGAGCACTAAGTTTGCAGCACTTCGACCTCCGTGCGCAGTAACATCATCACTCCTGACTACTCCCCCTCTCGCTAAAAATTCTGTCAATATTATTGTGCCCGAGGTCGAAGTGCTGCAAACTAAGTGCTCTTCAGCCATATACAATATAGTTCTCATTTTTATCTGCTTAAAAAAAATCGCCATGTTTTATAACATTGTTTATTAATCAGTAAATGGTAAGCTTGTACTCGATTATAAATGTAGACAATAGCTATGTTTTCATTCTCCATTTTTATGAGCATTTTGAATTATTCCATCAGAAACAAGTGATGATAAAGACAAATTTTGGATTAAAAATCCTTAATTTGCTAAAAAGTTTTTATACTCTGTTAAGGTGCTTTTTTGCGCACAGCATGAGATGAAAACGCATTTGCCGAAAAAAATTTGATGTAGTGAACGTTAAACCCACGCGACTACTCGGTTGCTTCCGCTAATGGATTTGAAAACAAGCCCTGGAACGTTTTACAAAGCAACATGCAAAATTTAAAACATCGGTCGAAAAGCAGCAGTTGTCCCAAAGCGGTTCTCAAGCAAAACCACACAATTTACGTTTTTCGATGTAATGCACAGGATTATCAGCAACAGATCCATCGTTACGATTCTGGCTTCTGGCATTAACAGTTCAGTTTAGCGCCTTGTTTTGTTGGTTACTAGGCTACCTACTGCACCGCAAGCAATTTTGCATTTAAAAGATGTCTAATAAACACAGCCCTGACGTCTAGGCTAAAACAAGGCAAAATTTGGGCTGTCAGTGAAAATTTAAAAGACCAAATGAAACCAAACACCTTGTAGTCTCGGTTGACTTTGCGTACATGATGAAATCATCTCGCAAGTTATTTTTGGCAGAAGCGACATGTAACAAAATTCAAGGTTATTTTTGCCTAGAAGTGTTAATAATAATAATAATTCGTTACATTTATATAGCGCTTTTCTCAGTACTCAGTACTCGCTTCACATATGAATGGGGGAATCTTCTCAACCACCACCAAAGTGCAACATCCACCTGGATGATGCGACGGCAGCCATATTGCGCCAGAACGCCCACCACACACCAGCTTATTAGTGGAGAGGAGACAGAGAGATATAGCCAATTAGTATGAGGGATGATTAGTAGGCCAATGGGCAAGTTTGGCCAGGATGCCAGGGCACTCTCCTACTCTTTTTCGAAGGACATCCTGGGATTTTTAATGACCACAGAGAGTCAGGACCTCGGTTTAACGTCTCATCCGAAGGACGGTGCTTTTTTGACAGTTTAGTGTCCCTGTCACTATACTGGGGTGTTAGGACCCACACAGACCACAGCGTGAGCACCCCCTGCTGGTCTAACTAACACCTCTACCAGCAGCAACCTGGTTTTCCCAGGTGGTCTCCCATCCAAGTACTGACCAGGCTCAGCCCTGCTTAGCTTCAGTGGGCAAGCTGTCTTCAGCTACAGGGTGATATGGCTGCTGGATGTTAATCATTGCCTGACTATATTGGGTCTATAGTGAACCAAGACGGTGAAATGATGGCTGTTGCTTGCCATTATCCGCTCAAAGAACTACATGTAATTCGCACATGTTTTGTTGGATTTTTTTGCAAGCACGTTTGGATGGAAACCCAGTTAATGACTGAAACCAGACCGGTTTTCAAAACAGTCCACCAAACAGCTAATCCTGGCGAATCTTCTCACCATTGGTTTCACTATTGCTATCATAAATAATGTCAGGTTATAGAAAATCAAAAGATGACTGATTCTTGCTTGCATAATATGTACTAATAGGGTTACTAGAATGTTATAAATGTTTTTACATTGTGAAAAAATATTATTATTAGAATTATTCATGTAACAATACCAGGGCTGGACTGGGACAAAAAATTGGCCCTGGCATTTTGGCCCAGACCGGCCCACTACATAGGATCACAAATATTTGTGCAACCTTGACTATAACTCCATATAATGATTAAGTAGAAAAGTATAAGAGCTGACACGTGACATTACAAAAATGTAAGCGCTGTAAAAGGCTTTGCAGGTTTTAAAAATAATAGTATAAGCCAGTGAGTGCACAATGTTGTGCACCTTATGATAACACTGAGACAAGCTAAATGTTACAATGACAAGCCACAAGCCCCATTACAGTGTGTGCAGAAAATGTTGATCACTTTTTTCTGAACACCTTTTACCAATTCCAAACCAATGTAATTTTAATAACCAACATTAATATTGTATATATTTATTTTCCTTTCATCCTATTTTATGCCCTTGCTGCCCGAATCAGGATTTCTTGTATAATGGTCATACCTCAATTTAGCATTTTCCATGCATGGCATCTTTCTTATGGACATCAAATAATGGATGTCCAGTGTGTGTTAAACATTTTTGGCCCATTTTAAATGTAAAAGAAATAATAATTCTGCACACTTGAATATAAGGTGCTTTTTTCTCCAGTCAGCCATCATTAACAATAATGTATTACTTATAAATGCTTTATTTACAAAATTAACGGTAGTTATTGAAGTTTATTTGGTTTGGAATTAGTAAGATATGTTTGATAAAAACTGTGATCAAAAGTTTGATGTAATAATTCTGCCCACACTGTATTTTATTGCAGTGTAATCACTGTCATGTTGCAAACAGCCATCATTTGTGTTTTTGACTGTGTTTTATTAAGAGGATATCTAACAACAGTGTTTTAAAAGCAGTTCTGCTTACCGCATGTCAACTCGCTTCTCAGTCGTCTCTTATTTTGACAGACGCACACTGACGCTGCATGCTTCATAAAATGCCCTAAAAGTTGTTATTGGGATAGCCAAATGTCAAATCAAAAAGAACCAATGGGCTGCTGATTAGGTGTCTCTTGGGCCGGTCTGTCCGGAAAAAAAAAAAACATCTAACGCTAACTTTTTTGGAAAATGCAGTACATTGCCACCGCACCTTTTAGCGCCATTAATGAATTACATTAAAACAAAGAAAGAAAGCAACGGGCTGCGTTGCGCGATGAACAAGTGTAATGGCCTGGTCAGACAAAAATAGTGCGAGATGTATGATACGTCTGTATGATACTCGCGCTCTGTTTCTTGTGTGTGTCAGATCATCGCTCTCTGTTCCATCTGACACAAGAAACAGAAGGGGAGGGGTGGAGCTTGTTAAGAGATGATTGGGCCAGCCCAGTGTCAGTATGGAAAATGAACCAATGGGCCGCTGTCCATGCTTTATGAGGCCGGTCGTTGGCCAATTAAAAAAATATATATATCATATTATATTCACCGGCCCCCAAGGACGTCGGCCCACCGGGCATTTGCCCGGTATGCCAGATTACCAGTCCAGCCCTGAACAATACCTATAACAATAAATTACATACATAGAAGGAATGCAATTATTCCTGAATCTCTGAGAAATTCTGATATAAAAACAAAAAGATTCGTTAATAAAAGAGAGCTGTATATTAATTCTGATATTGATTTATTAACAGCCACTCAACTTGGGGAAAAGATGGATGAAAAGGTTCACAAGAATTATGAGATTTCTTCAAGGTCAAGATAATCAGTTTCTTGTTTCTTTCTGAAAACACAGTCCATCTCTATGTTTCGATTCTTGCCCTCACAGAAAACACGATAAAGACAAACACACCAGTCCCAAATGGAAAGATGTCAAAGAGTGAAAACAAGGCTGTCATATTTTTTCTTTATTTAAATCTATGAAATATACATCAAGAAGCAGAGCTGTGTCCAAAGCCCAGGGAAAGCGACCCATTAAATGCAACTGTTTGTCTGTTTTCATCTGTCTCTTCTGTTTATTCTGGCGGTTTGCATTGACTTGATAATCATTTCAACAGCCTTCAGAAATGTAGCGAGTGATTGACAGGCCACATTTCACCTCTCTGCTCACGCATCATGTTCTGAGCATCGGATCTGGAATTCCCTTGACACACATGCGGGGAGCTTTAGGTCTCACAGGGCAGGGAAATGAACACAGGGAAGTGTTTATGTAAATTCTATAGCTGTTTCTTTGCTTGAGATCAATATGTCATCAGGCTGTTGAAAGCTATATAGACACGTTATAGATTAATGCATCTATTTTAAACCCCAAAAGTTGAATTGATTATACATACTAATAGGAATTTTCTGAGAAAGATTGAGTATCAGAGGTTTTCAAATGATTTACTCAAATAAAGTAGCGAATAAAGACCAATCTATACAGCTACAGTTGGCATTTACATCCCAAATTTTACTGTTCATATTATGAAACCTTTAGAGGCTTGTCAGCCTTAACTAATGACCACAAGGACCACAACAATGGTGTCTTGTGCAACCTTATATTCTTTGCAAACCCTAAAGTCCAGAAAATCATTATACCCCGGTAAGAGAAAACTTGCCTGACACTTTATCTTTGAATTTGTACATTTTTTCCCATCTAAACTCTGATATAAAGTGTAAAGGATCAGGCAGTTAAAAGGGTTCATTGAGTATCTGAGATTATTGAAATGTTCAGCACTCACCGCTGTACAGTTTTCTTTGTCTGTGGCGTCTCTCTGGTTACAGGGTTGTGATTATAGTCCATTAACCTGTCCATGAATGTTATTTTATAGAACTGAGAGGTCAAGGTTTGACTGGTTAGCATGAGCAGTTAACCCCTGCTGGTAAATGCCGTGGCTTCATGGGGTCAAAAAAATCTTTTTACAGCGATGGCAATTTATGAAAAGGCTGTAGTGTGACAGAAACTATTGTCTTGCCAGTGGTGGATTGTTTAGAGCAGTGGTTCTCAAACTGGGGTCCAGGACCCCCAGGGGGCCGCGAGATGGTGCCAGGGGGGCCCAGTTTTATGAGATTTTATAAAATACATTCATTTATCATGAATTCTGTGTAATTAAACCTAAACAAAAATAAGGCTACTAACCAACAGCACTACTTTGTATAACTAAATATGTTTTGTTTAGTTAAAATATTACATTTTAGAACAGTTTTTGTCATAAATTTTCTTTGGGGGGGCCGCGAAGGAATGCACCGTACACAAGGGGGGCCGCACGCGGAAAAAGTTTGAGAACCACTGGTTTAGAGGGCTCTTAATAGTATGAATTTAAATATATATCTTTTTTCTGTCTGCTACATCACAGTTTACAATCGTCATCGAGGTTGGGACTGTTTGTGTTCTTGCAAAATGCATTTTCCTGAATTTTCATTCCTATTTGTATCATATCCCATTATGTCTTTGAAAGCTTTCAGCCTAGTCAAACAAGAAAATGTAAATCGTAACTTTGTGTGAATTTGTACAATGTAAATCACACAAAAACCAAGCTCCACCCCTAACCCCATCATTAAACCCAATGTCACTGACCACTGGTGATCTCATTAGAAAAATATGTGTGTACATTTACTTACGTTTTAAAACACACTGAAACGTATAATATCGACGTGTTGACAGGACTAATACCTTAATTATTTACAAATTAACAGCTTTACAGGTGTACAGATTTGTACATACTCTATTCCTATTCATAAATATTAAAACTGCGGGCATTGTCATTTCTTACTCATATTAATGACATGTTTTCAGTCTTATCTATTTAAGACAGTTTACTAATTTACCTAATGAAATGTTCATGACTTTCAGAGAATTACACAATATTAAACAAGACTACACTTTAACCTGATATGGATCACTATGCCGTACATGGCACACCCCCTCCCTTGCACTTGAGGCTGCATAAACATCATTGTAACTTTGAAGCATTAAATCTTCAAAATATACGGTCATGCGGCGCATCGTTTGAAAGTTTAGACTCTCAGGATTCCATTAAGCGCACACACAAAGCATCATTTGATTTATAGCAGTCATAAAACTGTAATCTAGTTGTTAGTTACCTGAACCGGGCGGCATCGATTTAGGATATTTACTTACCTTCAAAATCTTCCCTTTATCCGCTTCGGTGAATTTGTCCAAAACAAATTGTTCATAAATTATCAAATGTCCAAGGACAAGCCTTTTAATCCAAAACGATTTAGTCGTCCTCACAATCTTGACATTTCTGAGAGAATTACGATATAAACACTGTAAACAATTAGTTCACTACCGGATATTCGTTCGACTCTTACTTTTCATTCACAATTTATAATGAAATATTCGGATGTCACATTTATTGTGCAACGTCTGAGGAACAAATACGACCCCTTGTGGAATTTCAGCCGTTCCATAAGAGGTTACAACCTTAAAATAAATAAAATTTCTGTAATCATTTAACTATTTGTAATATCTGTATTTGTTTCTTATGACACACAATTGTGAGAAACAGATCCAAATTCAGCCCTTTATCCAGCGCTCTTGATCCCAGTTCTCATCGAATGTCAAAATCGTTATTAATTAAAATATTGCGCCTCAAGAAGCTTTACGACACATTGCTTTACGACAGTGATATCAAAAGCTCATTGGCTCTTGCGTGCTGGGTCACAGAATTGCGACATTGCTGTCTTTCAGTCAATGTACTCTTGAACTTTGAAACGCATGCTGTGACAGAGAGAAGCCGGATTCTTGTGGATTAATAACTTCATAAACTCCAGAGAGGACAGTGGCTGCAGCACATCCTCATTTTAACTACTTTTGGTAACGCTTTTGAAATTTCGCAATAAATAAGTTATTGTAATTACCAGTGTTGGGGATAACGAATTACAAATATCTTGCATTACTTAATACTATTACTTTTCTGAAGTAACGAGTAAAGAAACACATTACTTTTTAAATCTACACATTAATATTTGAGTTACTTTTTTAAAAAAGTAATGAAAGTTACTTTTTTTGTGTAATTAATTTGATTTAAAAAATGATGCACTGAATTAAACTAAACGTAGTCACAATATGCACTCTATGCATACATGCTTGTGTGGGAACAGTATGAGTCAGGAACTGAGATGGCAGGCCAGAGCTTGATAATTTTGTGATAAAATATGCAATTTCTGAATGCAGAACTTTTCAGTCATAACAAACACCTGCAAGACCTGAAAGAGATCAACCTCAGCCAAGAAAAAGTAATGCAAAAGGAACTAAAAAGTAACGTAGGCATTACTTTCCATGAAAAGTAACTAAGTAACACAATTGGTTACTTTTTTGGGAGTAACTTAATATTGTAATGGATTACTTTTAAAAGTTACTTTCCCCAACACTGGAGATTACACTTGTCTGTCTGTTATACTTTTTATTTCTAACAGTACATGGTTTTAATAAACTGTTTTGGGTAGGACTGTTAGCGGCTTAAAATATCTTTTTTATTGTTACAAAAAAATGTCTACACATTTCTGTCCGTTATGTTGCACAATATAAGAATACATTATATATTTTTATTTTTGTATAAAAGGGTTTGGGTTTAGCGGTTGTTAAAGGAAAATTTTTGCAAGATTCACTTCGTATGAATTCATACGAATTAGCCAACTCGTAAAATATGTACGAATTCTCATGAGATCAGGCTGAATAATGCTACGATTAAATGTTGCAAATACGTTTACATTGTACGCTTCAGCATCTATTTACAAAAAGTATGTTTTGAGTTTTTATAAGTTACATATTGACACTACGTATTAACAGTCAGACCAGGCTGCACTGGCCATTTAAACGATCCATTGTCTCCTATTTATAAAAGTGCACAATCTTGTTATAATCCAATATCTTTGGTAACATAGACGTTCCTTTGTGAAGCTGATTCATTTATAAATACAGACTGGCCGCTATAATTTGATGTAATGTTCCTTTTATTAATATAAAGTATTTAAAAAGCTTTTGTGAAGTTACAGGCCTCAAACGAGCAGTTATTTGATTAAAAGAGACTGACTTAGTGTGAACACGGTGAAAGATAAAGACATAATAGCTTTATTAGACGAGAGCAGATGTCTCACTGTCCTAGCGGTCGTGTTCAGAGGCCACATGGTGATACATTAATTTGATTTAATGTTTTGCGGCGCAGGTATGACAGACAGGTCACCAACAGACAGAAAAGGGTACGATGGCACATAACAGAAAAATCTCTGGAATATGTTAAATAAAATCACATGCGTCATCTGTTGCACCAATGAAATAAAAATCTAATGAAAAACAAACATAGACCTTTGTACCGTAAGAGTGCATATTAGTACCTCAGAGGTACCAAATGTATACATACAGTATTGTGCAAAAGTCTAAGGCCACCATTAGATTTGTTGTTTTTGCAATGGAACAGTGATCATAGATACAGTAATTATTTCTCTTTATTGTCTCTTTATTAAAATACAACAAAAAATACAGGAAATGTGTATTACAAATAGTATAAAGTTTGCATCAAGGTAGACTCGGTCATTGTTATGAACTAAGATAAGCACTGTTATTACACTAGTCACATGCTAGAACATGTAAGGTTTAAGATTTAAAGTTTTCAAGAGTTTTTTCTTCTATTTTAATTGGATAAAACCGACTTGATGCAAACTGTGCCATTTGTGGTGCCAGTAGAGTAATCCACAGCACCGGCTGTTAGTGTTGGATCAAACTTCTTATATTCCAAATCCATCGTCAGATTCAAATCAGACATATGTGCTAATATTCCTGTTTACAGCGACTGTGAAATTGACTTGGAGTTTGAGCTCTTTCAACGCCTCATTAGCCCAGCAATGGAACAACTCATTAAGACTTGATTTTCCTCTGGGACGCGACAGTGAAAAAGGAGGGAATGAAAGTAAATTAAAATTCTGAATCTTACAATAAGCAACACCATACTTGTTTTGTTTAGAGGAATATTGATTGGGCAATTACAAGTATACAAAAATATGGGAAATTGAAAGAATGGGAGAAACGAACAGGAGAAGAAATTAATCAGGATTTCAAAGGTCACACACAAAAAGCTGCAGTTAACTTTTGTCTTTCCATGGCCATATCTGTTTGAAACATTAAATTGCAAGATACTTAAAAAATTTTTTACAATCAAACTGAAATTACTACAAATGTGATCCTGGACCACAAAACCAGCCATAACGGTCAATTGTTTTGATAATGAGATGTATACATCATCTGAAAGCTGAATAAATAAATGAGCTTTCCATTGATGTATGGTTTGTTAGGATAGAACAACTATTTGAAATCTGGAATCTGAGGCAGTTGGGTAGCTAGACCTATCCAGAAAGGCCTATTAGTTGCCTTACAAGGTATCCTAATGAGTAAATGATGTTGCAATTATCACTATACTTGACCTGTAAAATAAATCGTATTGATTTTTAACTTGTTTGCTATTATGATAAGGAATAAGTTAATTTTGTAAGTAATAGTGCAATAAATAGCCCATTTCGAACAACGTGCGTTTGCTTATCACATACATGGATGCGCAGCAGCACACAAACGTCTAAAATATGAAAAATCAAAGGATTAAAATGTAAAAGATTATTTTTGAGTCTCTTGGACATAAATGAGGACCGATTATTAGACGTTACAAGGCACAAAGAGCTGCTTCACCTGTAGCCCGGTAAGTAAATAAATGTGTTGCTTTAAACAAATGCAAATATTGCATCTATTTTGAATTTTTTAATGCAACCCACAAATTTATTATATATGATCAGATACCGTTATTATAGATCAGAACCGTTTTTTATATTATGCTTAAAACACCCACGGCGCTGTCCGAGTGCTGAAACGGCTTTCTGCACGTTTGTAAATTATTTATCTCCTGTTTGTTACAAATAAAGTATTTTTAAAGTACAAACATTTTCTTGCATATTTGTAAATTATTCTTTGAGTTTACACTGATAATCTGAGCTATCTATAAATTTACAGCAATTAAAAGCTTGCTATTTTTACTTCCATGACTGAAAGAAAACGACATTTAAAGGTTTTAATACCAAAAAATAACAATTTCTTTACAAATAATTTTTTAATATTAATCTTAAACTGGTCGTCTTTTTCCTCTGCTTAGTTTTTAGTTTACAAATTCTGCCAAAATTGGGAATCGGGATGGCGCCAGTGCAACTGACTTTTAAAGGGAATGAGAGATGAGACTCTTATTGGTTTATTGCACATTGCGCTTAGATTGTTAAAATACAGGCTTTTGTTCTTATTGAGCGGTGATATATTGAAGCTCTTGGAGTTGTATATTTTGATAACAGATGCATTTTCGGCTAGGCCCACCTGATTTTCTCTGGGCCCACCCACATTGTGAATCCTGGCTACGCTAGTGATCCGAGGGTGCAAAAAAATCAAAATATTGAGAAAATAGAGTTGTTTAGAGTTGTCCAAATGAAGTCCTTAGCAACACATATTACTAATGATAAATACATTTTTGATTACAAAATAGCTTTCTGGAACATGATCTTTACTTATTATCCCTTGTTTTTGGCATAAAAAAAATTCATTTTGACCCATACAATGGATTGTTGGCTATTGCTACAAATATACCCGTGCTACTTATGACTGGTTCTGTGGTCCAGGGTCACAAATCATTAATATAAGCTTATCAGTGTGAATCAAGGTAATGTAAGGAAATCAGGCAGGTTTGAAACAGATCCGGTGCAGATTTTGAGTCGTCTGTTGTCAGGGAAATAACTGATTTTGGTTTATTTTTTACCTAAAATAGTGACAAATTGCAGCTTTAAGTTAAAAATGTGTTTATTTATCAGAGCCACAACCACTATTCAAGTAAATTGAACAATTTAGGTAGTGACATAAATTACACCTGTCACTCAAAATTGTAAGAGCGCACAATCTGTTGGCAGTTTACTAACAACTAAGTTCCCTTTTTGTTCAAGGTTGAAGGTTATTTTTGATGCTTCAATAATCAGTTGATTGAAACATTCAAGGATGCGATGTTTTGTAGGAAGCATTAGCTGATAAAAACAGCTCTGTTGAATCCCAGGATGTCCCAATTTTCCCGAGTTTCACGTCAGTGAGTTAATTTGGACCGAAGCCTCTCAGCGGGATGTTGTTAATCTTGAGCGTGTATGTGTGTGTAGATGAGTGTATGGTCTCATGGTGCACATAAGCTCATAGTGCTGGGCCAATCAAAACTCCTCCTCTCTGAATTGATGTGATATTGAGTGTTGTATTTCCTGCTGTAAGCTCTTGAGTGGGATTTGATGATATTATTAGGCAGCTCTTCATCGTTTGGGCTGAGCAACGGTAACCCGATTATAATTTCTACATGGATGAACTTTGAATCGATCTCATCACTCAAAACAAAATACACATCACAAACCAGCAGACGCGCCTCTACGTGTATCCTACAGAACAAATATTCTGTTTGTCACAATTTATCCATCACTTAATTAAAAGCTTCCCAAACTAAGTAGATAAGGTAAACTAGGTAACCAGGTTATGTAACGTTCCCTCATCCTCTAAAACTATCAACAAAACAATGCAACCCTCTTAAAAAAATATAAGCAGCGCACTCTCTTCATCTCTTGCAATGCATCTGAGGCACTTGCACGTCGAGCTAAACATCAGTATTTCAAATGAAACGCACACCCTGAGCACCTACGGTACACCGGGGGTCAAAAGCACGTCTCTCATCTTAGTGAGCTATAGCCTCTTTCACCTCCCTTTAAAGCGAGATGCCTGGCTGCTGTTCCACTGAACAGATGGTCTGTGAGCACATTACCTCTCCACAGAGACTTTAAAGAGAAAAAGACTTTCAATCTATTCAAGTCTGGCTTTGTTTCAGACATCATCACCATTTTCTTGTATCAGCAGAATCCCCCTACAAACACATCCGTGGATTCCAACAACTTTGCATTAGCGCCTGACTTTGTTACGCTTGAGGTCGCAGCGTACAACAAAAGCAAGGATCGTATTATAATGAATCCATCTCATTATGATTCACCTGAACAGTAAATAATGCACAAAACAGCATTCGTCTGCACCATTCACAGCTTAAACCCACTAAGCTGGTTCACTGGTCTAATCTGGTCTCCCTGTTTAAGCTGGTGTAAAGATGGGTTTTGAGTATTAATGGGAGAAGACTAGATCATTTAAAAACATGTTTGGTCAGGTTAAGACAGTGGTTCTCAACTCCAGTCCTCGGGTCCCCCCTCCCAGAACATTTTATATGTCTCCATATATAAAAACACCTTGTTTATCAGCTCGTTAGTGTGTTAATTAAGGAGCCTGATGAGTGAAATTAGGTGTTTCATTTAAGGAGACATCTAAAACATTCTGGGAGGGGGGGCCCGAGGACTGGAATTGGGAACCATTGGGTTAAGAGATAAACTAGGCTAGTTGAAACCAGCTGAAACCTGCAAACCATCTTAGTGTGGTTTCAGTTTGTTTATAGCTGATATTTCCATGTACAAACTTAAATATCTTTAAACGTAGTCAAATGTGTGTCTCTATTATGCAATATTAGAATGAATGAGATTAGACATCAAAAGCAATTAAAATGCTTTAAAAGAACTTTCAAACTAACCAATGAATACGAAAGAGGCAAGTAAACAGCCTTAACTAGTGTTCGCATTATGTCCAAGATTATGGGGGTCTATATCCGTCAACCTTCCCGTTTTTCCCGCTATTCTCCCATATTTTTCTGTTCTATCTCGCCACCATCCTGTTTCAATCATTTCCGGTATTTCTCCCGTATTTTTCATCTTTCTACAAAAAATCCCAATGGCCGTATTTGATGTTTGGTATATTCACCTCCGGTAAAACATGCAAATTTGTAACAAATTACTCAAACGACACCTATTATTAAAAAAAGAAGAATAGTGGTTGAAGTGGTTGGTTTTAATCAAAGAAACTCCAAATTACCCTTAACTCAAAGCCTAACCATTTTTACCAACCCAGTCTCACAAGGTTTCATGATATAGTCACGTAAATTTTTGATTCTTTTTTCGTGATATTATCACGGATTTCCGTGTTTTTTCGTGATCGTATAACGAATTCCTGTTTTCGTGTGATTATCACCTATTGGTAACAGTTTTGTTTCCTATTTTCAAACCATTGTTGCTTCGGTTTAGGGTTAGATTTGGTGCTTGCATTAGAATGTCACTTTGTGTATTGGTTTATAAAAAAAAATCAGATTTTTGTCGCCTGGCATTAGGGTTAGAGTTGGATTTGAATAGGGAAGTCATTTTATGTAAATCTAACCCTAAATCGAAGTGACAATGGTAAGAAAATAGGACAAAACAGTTGAGTTACCAATATGTGATAATCACACGAAAACAGGAATTCGTTATACGATCACGAAAAAACGCGAAAAGTCGTGATATCACAAAAAAGAATCAAAAATTGACATGACTATATAACGGAATTTCGTGAGACTGGACTGTTTTTACCCATTAAATTAGTGTGAAATAATAGTTTGAGATTTAAAAAAAACCCTAACCTAGTGGAAAAAGTTTGAGAAGCACTACCCTAACCACATCCTAAATCAAACAACCTCTCCATTTCACCAGAAAACAGCGTGAGGTGCACTTGAGAGTTTACATTTATTTGAGAAAGAAATCATTTGGATTTTTTAATTGCGAAATTGTTGCAGCCCAGCATGAGAATTGTAAATATTAGTATTTTAATTAAAAGTATTTTATTTGAATAAAAAACAGGGAACCCTGCTAATTTATATATTTATACTCACCCCGGCCCCCCTCAATTCAAACACTGGCCTTATCTCTTTTATGAGAATGTTAATATGTTTAACAACATATGAATGTAAAATACATATAATAAAGTCTGTAGTGCAGGGGCATCATGCACCAATTTTTTTTAAGGGGGCATTCAGTCTTTTCCATGGCACTTACACCCCCTGCTTTCATGCAAAAACCTTCCAAATAAAAGTGTTGACTAACTTTCATATCAAATACTATTTAATCAAAATAATGACACATTGGTATCATATTTACATCTGAAACGGCATGTTTTATTTATTTACGTTTTAATAAATTACTTGATTAATTTTGTCATTAATTAGGGTGACCACACGTGCCATTCTTCCCGGACGCGTCCTGGCCAAGATTTCGGTGCGTCTTCCGGGAGTTGTATTTGTTTACCGCATACGCCATTCAGTTAAAAACATAAGACATACAATCATAGTTTCATTCTTACCCTAAAATGTAACGGTTGCTTTTCTGTAATAACAAAAAATAATCCTCTATGATGTATGCGGTTGACAAATACGATTTCCGGAAGATGCACCTGAAATCCTGGCCAGGACACATCTGGGAAGAATGGCATGTATATGGTCACCCTACATTAATGCATTTCGCACAACAACTGCATTGTCCTATAAAATTTATGTCATTTTAAATCCATTAAGTATATAAACAACGAAAATGACACAAGCTATAGCCACGTGATTGATTTTAAAGGAACAGTATGTAAGATTGTGGCCAAAACTGGTATTGCAATCACAAAACTTGTGGCTAAAACTGGTACTGCAATCACCCAACTGTGTCCAATACACAAAATGACAACTCCACTTTTTAAATGACAATATCCTGGCCAAACCACTGTTGTCAGTGATTTGAAATGAAAATTATTTCTTAATGTCTAGTGACATGTCAGGGACATTTTATGATTAATTGATATCAATTTCTTACATACTGTTCCTTTAATGTTCAATAATGATTAAAAAAAATTGTAGAAAAATTATTAGAGGAACGCATTATTGCATCAAATTTGACCTCATATGTGATCATGTGAGATTCTACGCCCCCGTGAACTCTGGTGAACTTTGGCATTGTACCAAAATGAATCTAGAAATCTACTAATATAACGACGAGACGGTCACATTTTAAACCATACATTTTCTACACAGAGGAGGTTAACTGCACATTAATGTACTGGAGTTTAGAAATGTTGCGAGCTTACACGTTTTAATTCCTCAGATAGCAAAATGCAGCAGCAAAAGCAAAGAGCCTGTGAGCGCTCAGACATTAATGACGTCTGCGACTGCGCTGACTGCAGCGCCTGCCGCCAGAATAAAGTAATGTAACATCATCAAAACAGCAAAAATCTCTGAAAAGTGACAAGGATGTAGCACAGAATGGATAATATTGTGCATATTAAACAGATTAAAAGACAAGTAACTGATTAATGGACGCTTCTTTGATTTTCAGGTTGCATGCAAAATCCATTTGGCAAAAAAAAACCAAGAGGGCACGCGCCCCCTCAGTTTGAATGGGCATGATGCATCTGCTGTAGTATATAAACTTGTTTGAAAAGCATTGGATAGCATTTTGTAGCTCAGATGTTAAAATTAAAAAGTCTATCTCATTGACATGCTGAGAGTTTATCGCATATTTGCAACATGGCGCTGCTGCCGTGACACGATGTGAAACAGGAAATATGCTTTGAAAGCCACATGGCATAGCATTATGAAAGATTGGACTCACGATATGAAGCATAATGTAGTCTCCGAGTCTGGGAGCGCTGTCGATGCGGACCAGAATCCCATCCTTAATGGTGGTGCTGAAGCCCACTGCCAGTCTATCGGTTCGAGTGCTCGGTCTCTCGTTATTGGGCCATGTGTATGTGATAAGTCCTCCGCCTTTTCCAAAGATGTACGTCGCTCCAGCTACAGGGAAAAAAGAGAATTACTGTAAACATATTGGAGTTTTACTACGAATAGGGGACAATACAACGCTCAATATGACCGCTCTGGTGACGTAAGTCCCGCCTTCCAGTTAAAAGAACCAATCATTAATCGATAAAGACTCTTGAAGATTCTCTAGGAGAGGGGCTCTGTACAAAGTTGTGTGAGGCGCTTGCCAACCTGTGCACATGTGCAGTAGCTGAAACAACTTTGGAAAATGTGTTTGAGCTTTAGAAAGAAAAGTTATGGGATTTAATTGTTGGTCAGAAATATGCTTTATAATTGTGATTTTAGAGATATCTGTCTTTCCCCATTCAAGTACATTCAAGACAGGACTTTAGGTCTTGCATGACTGAAATATTGTAAATGCCCAGAGGAACATGAAACATGGCCACCTAGTAGAGCGACTTCCCTAAAGGGATTTGGTGAGAACCGAGTGAACAATAAATCAAGTCTTACTTATGAATCCATTCATAATGTAACCGGCAGCTGTTAGGGTTTTGATAAAAGAAGTCACTGTAATTTGTCAATACAAAAAACTCAGTTTGGTATGACTGACAGGTGACTGCTTTCCAATGCTTTCAAGTGCTTGTGGCTTACGGAAAGACAACTACTGTACTGTATATGTATAAGAATGGTCAAGTGTGATTCTTGCGATTAATGTAAACACTGTGCAACCAAGCAAGAGACAAAATTGAATCTGTGTCAAGATACGCATCTGTAATTTAGATCTTGCAGTCTAAATTCAGTCAAACATAGATAAGAATCAAATAATCATGACAAATACAAATATATTACAACTAAAAAAAGACACGTTACAGCAAATTACAGACTTCATCTTTGACAGCATCAAAACAATATTAATAAATCTAATAATCACATATTTAAACTATGACAGTAATTCAAGCACTTCAATTTTCCATTGATTATTTTTTCATTTTCAAAATTAATTTACTGCAGGTATGGGAATAATTTTGAGCACTAATTATTTCATTTTTTTCTTCGGTTTATTTTTGTTCTGTTGCTTGTGAAATCATTGTTCCTTGTTTTATTACTGAATAATTACTTGTCTTGAATCATTAATTGAAACATTTGGTGCTTACACATTCGAAACAAGCCACTGCTCAAATATAATTTAATGGTATTAAGACTAAAGCATGGGTTTTCAGACACTTTTTGTTAGCTGAACCCTCTTGACCTAAATGATTTAGTTAAAGTACCCCCTGAGGTTTTAAGTAAATATTTCAATAATAGTTCACCCCAAATCATGTCCTCACTCTCAAGTTGTTACAGACTTGTATACATTTCTTTGTTCACACACAGTAAGATATTTGGACAATGTTTATAGCCAAAGCAATGTGTTTTATTCCTACTATGGAAGTCAATGGTGCTTTTGTTTACTGCTTTCTTACAAATATCTTCCTTTGTGTTCAGCAGAACAAAGAAATGTATAGATGGTTTCATCGGACGCACGTAATACACGTCTGGATCAGAACCTTACTTCCAGTTTCGTTTTTGTAATGGTCTGACTAGTTGCTAAACTGATCTCTTGAACAAATGCCTCGTCGAAAATAACAAATGTTTTGGTTTCCTGTAATCTATGTGTTGTTTTTTTGCTTGTTATATAAATAAACTACGTTTAAAGAACTTTGTTGTTAGTTATTCTTAGTGGACTTTACCGGAAGTTACGTGCAGACCACGACAGTTTATGTTGTTACTGCTGAAACCGTCTATACGGGTTTGGAAAAATTCGAGGGTGAGTAAATGACAGAAGTATCATTTTTGTGTTATTAAACTATCCATTTAATAATACATTTAGATGCTTAAGTTCAAAAACTGTTTTTAAGTTTTTATCAGTATTTTACATAGTTTTTGTTATTAGTATCTGTTATTGGACCTTCATCTGGTAATTTTCTTTACTTGCTGTATTTGTCCATAATATAGTTCTCAGTTTGCTGATATATCGTAGTGTTGTGCAACAATCACATGACATGCAGATTAAACAAATAAAACATATATTTTTGGTTGTATTTTATAAAGTTATTAATTTACAATTTATGATTTAATTTTAAATGATTCTATTTTCCCACCAACTCAGGAACCCTTCTAACTTGAGATAGTTAACAAAAAAAATAATTCTGTTGTTCTAAACCTGGATGAGTTTATTTTCTTTGTTGAACACTAATAAATATATTTTGATAAATGATGGTAGCTACACAGTCAACAGCACCCACTGATTTCCATAGTCATTTTTCCTGTAATTTAAGTGTAGTGATACAGGCTCGAAACTGTGACCATTTTGGTCGCATTCGCTCTTGAAATTTAATTGGCGCGACCTCAAAATATATTTGGGAGCATTTGTGCGAGTGCAAATGATTGTTGTGTTGCGACCCGTTTTAAATTCTTTACGAAACATTTGCATATCATGTGAAATAATTAGTAAAGACCAACAAAACTATACATGGACGACTCAGTTTCATGCTGATTTTAGTTCATATTCAGAGCTCACACAATTTCATTGTTTTATTGAGAAATGCAATCATCAAATTCACACTTACAACCCATCAAAATAGTCAGTTGAACATAATGAAGTTGACAGAAATATATTACTATAAAATCTACTTTTAAAATAATAAAAATAATTATTCTTAAGTAATATAATCACACTCAAAATGTTTGTACTTTCATATTTAATTTAAAGTTTTGTTATACAGCACTTTGACAAAAAAATAAAAATCCAATTATGTTTTGATGAAAATTAATTTGTTTTGTTTTTATTTGCTTATTTTAGAAAATATTAATTATTACATTTTACGAATTCATTTGATTAAACATACTGTTTGATTTTGAAGTGAAATGTAATTATCCATTAAAGGCGGGGTGCAGGATCTCTGAAAGCCAATGCTGATATTTGAAATCACCTAAACAAACACACTCCTACGCCAATAGAATGTGGACCTTCTTTTGATAGACCCGCCCCACACATACGCAACCCAGGCTACGATGTGGATTAGTAGACACGCCCCTTACGGCTGATTGGCTACAAGTGTGTTTTGGTACTTGGCCCGACTACCTTTTCCAAAACATTTTTCAAAAATCATACACCCCGCATTTAAAGAAAATAAAAAATTATGAATACAGAAAACTGAAAAAATTTAACAGAAAAATGGAATTTGTGAAAATAAATTTGTATATAATTAAATAACTGAATTAAAAATAACAAATAATAATAATTTAAAATAACATTAAATGGTTTTTATAGGGCCCCATGAATCTACAGGTTTTAAGCATAAGAGATTGTTTAAAAAAATGGTCCGAACACAAGTCAACCATGTGGCAAATAATTTAAGATCAAGTTTGGTTGTTTAAGATTTTAATCTTCAGGATGATGAAGTTGTGGTGCTCCTATAATTTTCAAAGGAAGCTCCTAAATTTTTGCTGGTGTTCCTTACTTTCAAATTTGTGTGCTACTTAAAAAAAGTATTTAAATTAGTAAAGAGAATCATAAAACTTCATTGGTATTGTTGCTGATTACTGATTATTGTCTTATCATGTCAACCATTAGTTGGGATCAGACAACCCTGAACAAGAAAAAAAAAATCACAGTGAAAACCTCCTTTACTCTTTACTGGATTTAGGTCCATGTTGGGGTACACTGGTCTAGGATCAAATTCCTGTTTTCTCTTTCTGAAGACATTCCGTTAATCCCACAAAGAAGTAATTGGAAGTTGGTTCAAGACCACTGCTAAACCTCCAGTGAGAGAACTAAATGAGTGAAAATCTTTTTAATACTCATTTTAGTGACCTCATTTTCATGACGACTCTTAGACCTTGGCTGAAGTGTCCAGCCCTTGAGTCGAGCTCTGGGATCATCGCTTGGCCCTCAAGCATCTTAAACGGGCTCTATCCAGGGAAAAGCTCCAAGAGCTGCCAAAAAAAACCCGTAAGACTCACAATCCTCATCCATTATACATGAGCCTGCAACCAGAGAACAAAAGCGGGCAGAGAAATAAAATCGAACAACCTTTACCCACTTTAATTTGACAAACGGTGGCCGTTAAAGGGCAAAGAAAATAAGGCAGACGCTGCCTCCTCAGGAAGTGTTATCATTAGGGCTTCAGATCACACCCGACGCCAAAGATAAAACGATCGCCTAAATTCCAGCAAGTTTCTTTGAATCACGGTAATTACCGCTCGCAATTCAGCAGCATTTCACTAATGTCTGGACATGCGTGTAATCAATTGCATCCAGGTCTCAGAGGCAGAGGAATTGAAACATCACAGTCTATCAAAATCTAACGCAGGAAGCATGCTGTTCACGTAATAACAGCCAACTCTGTAGCAAACTCATTCATGCAACCTTAAACAAACCATACTTATGTTTTATGCATAGTCAGTCAAGCACGTGTGCAACTTGGCAGGTTTGACAAGCATGGCATACACAGTCAGGTTTTCCTCTATGCTTAAGGCCGAAGTATAATCCATTTTTAATGTGTACGCGAGTGTTCGTCATCAGAAGAGTTCATGCGTACTCCACGCACACCGCCGAGTTTTTGAAATCCTGCACACAACAATGCAAATGCGCCTACAGGATAACCTATAGCATCTAGCCCAGGAGATGCATTGCATTGCATTGTCTGTGAACAAATTATACTTCGCAAAGCTATGCATTCGACGGGGACCGCTGTGCGCGTTAAATGCACCTGGAATAGTTTGCAAATATAGGTGTGTCTATAAGGTAAACATTAAACAGGGTTCCCACACCTTAGTTAACTTCAAATTCAAGGACCTTTCAAGGACTTTCCAGGTCCAATACCCTCAAATTCAAGGACTAATGTGGGACACATTTCAAGTGAGAGCAAAGAAACATCATGTTACCTTTAAAGATACATTGTTACAGTTCCCTTTCGAGGGAACTCGCGCTGCGTCACTTCGGTGACACTTTGGGGACGCCTCCAGGGGTAAGTGTGTCTGAATGTGTATATCAAATTCAACCAATGGTGAGGCTTAACGACAAAGACAGGGTGACGTGGGAGCCAGAAAGTATATCGCTATCTGAAATATTGCCAAAGACGGCGTTAAAGGGACGCATGGAGTATGGCAATGAAGACGCAGCATCTCGTTCCTTTCTCAGGGAACAACAGTTACATACGTAACCAGAGACGTCTTCATGTGTCAAACACAACTATACAAAAAAGCATTTTGGTATGAATCAACATTCGCATACAGAAGATATAAGCATTTAAAGCCAACAGTTTAGCATGGGTGCATAAAAGGCTAGAATTTTTATGATATTATCCTACACTACACAGGAAATAATAATGGATTTTTTTCCAGAAAACTTTTTGCATAAAACATATTCAATCACTTTCAATGACCTGTATCTATCTATGTATATTTTCAAAAACTTCCCAGGGCCTTGAATTATTTCCCCCAGATTCACAAACTTTTAAGGATTTCAAGGACCCGTAGGAACCCTGATTAAAGCATTAGATTCTACACAAAGACATTTGCTATCTGCAATTCTCTTTAGGTCACGAGGAGTAAAGGCAAGCGTAGTGCACTTGCATTGGTTACTGTACCTGTGTAAATGGTAAAACTAAAACACTTTAATGTACAAGACCAAACTACAGCATAAAACCAAAGTAATCAGAAATCAGGAACTTGAATGCTGCCTTACTAGGTTTTGTAACAGAGCAATAAATATGATCAAAGAAGCTGCTGAGGACCAAAATGACAGAAGAAGAAGAAATGTCTGTGCAGTTTTCAGAAGCGCAGGTGCACCGGTAGTTTATTGCGGTCGTTGGCGTTTCCCCCGCCATTGGGTTGTCATTAAGACTGTACCGTCTCGTTTGCACATCTGGGTTGAGGACCCAGCTGGTTAATATTCCTTAAGGGGAAAAGACATCAGGCCAAGCGGGTGGGTTGAGTCCCGGGAGACAGAAAGACATATGGGAGGGAGATCAAAGAGAATGTACTGCATATATACAAGACCTGCGCTGGGTCAACTCACCTTGTCCCGAACTAATGTGTCTACGCTGGGTCATCGCTCTCTTTTATTAGATAAATAACATGCTTGAGGCGCATCCTGGCCCATGGGAAACTAAACCTCAGTGTACTACTATAGTCGTAGTTCTTGAGATTCCATGTGAGTTGTCCTCATGCTTTCACAGTGCCATAGGATGCCATGACATACTCCATCTCCACTGCACCCCAGGGAGCCAATTATCCCACTCAGTGGATTTGGTAAGTAACAAGAGACAGCATTCAATCTTTACAACACCTCATTTATAATGGACCCTGCATGGGTAGGCTTAGCAAATGCCTGCGTAGAGAAAAAACCTGTTTACTGAATTTAATCGCATTAAGCGATTGCATGTGTTCGTTTAAATGCCACAGAATTGGCAGGTAAACCGCGAGTTACTCACAGGGCCTGTGTTGATAGACCGAGGCAGTGTTTTGCATTTAAGCGCTGGTGTTAAGAAAACGGCTAAAAGGAAGCGAGATTGTAATTATGCCACAAATGGACTGTTTTTAATGAATACTCAAAGCTTTTGAAAGTCTGGCGTTTTATGTATGAATTCATTATGGGTAAATTGTGTCTTCTGGAGCAACGCGTACCACAGTTTGTGTCTCCTTAATGGAATTTCGAGGCCGGTGAAAACTTCATTAGAAAACTTCATTACAGAAACACGCTGATAAAGAGTGATGCGTTTCAATTCAGCATACTTATGAACAAAAACAAGGCTTGATTTGCTTCCTTACCGTTAGGTTTGCTTGACACGTGTAAAACGATAAATACGTTGTTAACAGACAAATAATTGCCTTTGCCATTAATCCATCTCCAAAGGAGTTTTGGGAGGGTCTGAATTGTTGGTCCATATTCCTGCTGTGTGGTCATTCCTGTAACTCAGACTAATGGGACCAGCAATGACCGTAGCAATTAATGACATAATCGATGCACAAATTACAAGAAACAACGGCAACAAAATTTTAAGAGGAGAAAACGTCTGCAAACTTAAGACATGATGTTGTTTGTGTAACACTATTTCAATCCTGAAAACACAAAGCACCCAATCAATGCGGACCAAATTGTAGGTGTAAAGCTAACAGCCTAACGTGAATAGAAAATGTGCAATTTAACAAGCAAAACTGTAAAATCACACAGCCCATTCCACTTTGTGAATATAAAGTAAATAGGCTATGTAATGGATGTCATTTAGATGTGCATTCGGTAGACACTTTACACAAAGTGACTTAGAGCTGAGCGATCTGATGATTTAATATCAATCTTGAATCTCCATCTTCTGTGTTGTAAACAAAAATACAGGACAAAAGCATTTCACCTCATGCAAAATAAAAGTAAACACTGCCAATAAAGCACAATGTGCATACTAACATACAGAACGCACATAAACATTGTTTTATATGTTCTTTTTAAGGAAACCTCAATGGTCAGATGAAAGTCGGTTCTTTAATTAAATGCGTTCATCCGCAGCACAGACGCAGATAAAAGTGTTCGAAGCCACCAGGTTTTTTAACCCTCATAAGGCCCTATTTTCCTGTATACGTTAGAGTTCCTTGGGGGTAAAAATGACCCCAGAAATTAAAAGAATGATTACAAAAAATATATACATTTTTAATGATACAAAAAATAGATCATTTTTCTTGTTTACTTTCCATCTATACATTAATGCTGTGTTTTTGGAGATATGAATGACTTTTGTACCCGTTTACCACTCAATTCCTCAACTACACCATTAGCTTGCCTGTAAAATATCAATTTTTTATAAAAAATTCACATAAACTATGATCTAAATTGTTTTAAGATATTGATCTATATGTTTTGTGTTGAATTCGACCATTTGGTGTTTAGAAAAAAAACATAAAAGAATTACAGTTTAGGAAATAAATCATTTCGACCAGCAGATGCCCGTAGAGACCCATTCATTTCACTGGATGTGGCCAACTGCTCAACATCACTACTTTAGTGATACTTTTTGTGAATTTATGTTTATATAAACATTAGAAAGGACATTAAAAATAAATATTATTTCAAATAGTAGAATTTTTTTGTAGTTTTTTATGCATTTTGAAATGTCTTTCAGATAATAAAAACTGTAGTTCACTGTATGTATTTGTTAATGTTTTATACAGGAATAAGTCTGAAGCACACCATAAAACAGTTATATCCATTTATACAGGGCTAGTAGTATGTACAGCTGTATATTATACGGAGACACACCCAGGCAGTGTTGGGGAAAGTTACTTTTAAAAGTAATGCATTACAATATTAAGTTACTCCCAAAAAAAGTGGTTACACTTTATTTTGATAGTCCACTTTAGACATTCTACTAACTATAAATAACTTTGCAACTACATGTCAACTAACTTTCAATAATTTGCAACTATACGTCAACTAACTGTCATTAGAGTATTAGTAGACTGTAAGGGTTAGGGTTGGAGAAGAGGTTTGGGTTAGCGGAATAAGTTGACATGCACCTGCAAAAATACTTATAGACAGTTGAATGTCTGTTGAGATATCATCGCAATAAAGTGTTAGTAGATATAAAGCAGACAGTTTACTAATTCTCTAAAGATTGGTAGTTGATAAGTAGTTGGAAAGTTACTTATAATTAGTAAAATGTCTAAAGTGGACTATCGAAATAAAGTGTTACCAAAAAAGTAACTAATTGCATTACTTAGTTACTTTTCATGGAAAGTAATGCTTACGTTACTTTTAGTTACTTTTGCGTTACTTTTTCTTGGCTAAAGCTTGATCTCTTTCAGGCCTTGCAGGTGTTTTTATGACTGAAAAGTTCTGCATTCAGAAATTGCATATTTCATCACAAAAATGTTTAGCTCTGGCCTGCCATCTCAGTTTCTGACTCAAACTGTTTCCACACAGGCACAGAGAGTGCATACGTTAAGTTTAATTCAGTTCATATTTTTTAATCAAATTAATTAAACTAAAAAAGTAACTTGAGTTACTTTTTTGAAAAAGTAACTCAAATATTAATGTGTACATTTAAAAAGTAATGCGTTACTTTACTTGTTACTTCAGAAAAGTAATATTATTACGTAACTCAAGTTACTTGTAATGCGTTACCCCCAACACTGCACCCAGGTATCGGATCGGTACTCGGTATCGGCCGATACCCTGAGCCCAGGTATCGGAATCGGTATCGGGAAGAGAAAAATGGTATCGGAACATCTCTAGTTTTTTATGCATTTTGAAATGCATTTTTGCATTTTCCATTCATTTCAATTGGGGTCATTTTTACCCCATAAGGGCCTCTTTTGGTAATTTTTTTTACACATTTTTAGAACGACCGAATTGATTCCAGTTTTTAATATGAATCTTGACAGATAATCTGGAAGTCACAAAATCGTATTCCACTGAGAGAACCATGGTTTTAAACTAAAGAAAAGTGTCTTGGGGGTAAGATTGACCCCAAGGGATTTATTAGGGTTAAAGAGCTTTGCATTCTTTGTCAGCCAATGGACCTTAATCTCACAAGGTCCTTAAATATACAATGTTAAAATATCTGTCGAAATTGTTTGCCAGTATCTTACTGTAGATTTAAATGTATTTTATTTAATGGCAACAGTTTGTTTAAAGTTAAATGAACATTAAACATTAACAAGTCTTTATTTTTACAGAATAAAACTAAAATAACAGCCTCATGCAAAGCATTCTGGGAAACAAAATCTGAAGGAAAAAATAGAAAAAAGATTGATGAGGATGTCTGGTTCCATAGCAATGTCTTAAATGCTTAAACCGTACCATGTCAGAGTTGCATATTCAGTGATGCTCACCACACAACCATGAACATGAAACTATTATCAGGATCAAAAAATAAACACTTTTTTTTTAAAAGTTAAGAGAAGAAGTCTTTTATCAGATTGCTCCCAATGCCTTTCTCGCTCACAGGCTCTGGCTACACAAACATATTGGTTTTAAGTATAAACCCCAAATCTATTTTATTTCATAACTGGCAAAGAGTCTAAGCTTATTTGTATTTAATGAGGACTATGCATAAAATAAAGATGGGAAAAAGAACAGTTTGCCAAAGAGGTAAGAATGAATTAAGTCTTTTGCCTCGAGTAAATTTACCTTGTTTAATAGATGCTGACCGGATCTGTTGACCAAGCTATTTGTAATCACTTTTCTACTTTCTCGATTGTGTAATTATGTGGCCAACAGCCAAGATTTATAAATCACATGCAGAGCTAGTTTCTAATTTTCCACTTATGCCTGTAAGAATTCAGCAGTCTGACAAACGATACTCATGAGAAACCTTGATTGTTACTTTTCTTTAATTCACCGTTTACAGATTTAAATAGACAAACTGTGACTCACAAGAGAAAACTGCACATGAAATGAGTGTTCCAGAATTGGATGCCCATCCTTGCAGTTTCCTGCCTACTGTACATGCACAGCTGCCTTGTAAGGTAGCACCCTAAATCAAATGTACCCTGAAAAGTGACTGATTTGGAACGCCCCACATACGCAGAAACTCTGTGCTTTATAGCAATACTGCTCCTCAATAGCGTAGAGGAGACACGGATCGCAATTACATTTAATAGACATTTACATTTGTCTCTCCCTTTGTATTTTTTGTAACACCTTCTCCAGAAAGTATACTTATATTCCTGCGATGGTGCATTAGAATTTGGGAAAAAATCAGATGGTAAAATATTCATTTTTATTTAACATTTATGCATTTGGCAGATGCTATTATCTAAAGGGACTTACAGTGCATTACACAAAATACATATTTTTTATCAACATTTGTGTTTTCTAGGTTCAAGCCTATTACTTATTGCGTATGGCATGAACCTTTGCGTAGTGAGCATGCATATAACGCCTGATATGTAGTAATAATATATGTAGACAGTACATAGCTTAAAAGGCTTAGGAAAAAAGACAGCATTCCTGGCATAAAAAATGGATCTTGACCTTGAACTAGTGATGTTTCTCAGAAAATAATAAATAGATGCTGTGCAGAAATCATAAAGTCATCTTATAGACATAAAGGAGAAAAGGATGCTGGTTGACAGCATGAACATGAATGCAGAAACAAACTCAACACAGATTTTCCCCTTAAAAAATGATCCTTATTTTAGTGTTTGTTCCCTCTAGACATTTGAGGATATATTTGAATGAACAGAAAATAATACTATTGCCACTTATATTACCATTAGGCTCCATTACTCCAAATGTTGTTTTATTTAAGTGTTTTGATTCATTTTTATAGCATGAGGTAAATAAATGACTAAGGACATTTAAAGCATTGTCTTAATGTTTACTGAACTACTAATGTTCAGCTTCTCCAGACCATGTAATGTCTTTCCATCATGGAATTGGCTTTGGACGGAAAGGGGTAGTAACAGACACAGTATAAGAAATATAGCTGCAAGCAGCAATACTGGGGTCAAGCTGATAAGGGCACATGTAAAGTTGAGTTTGGATAAGCAGATTAAAGAACCTTGGTAAACCTAATGATTTCAGATGAACAACGCAAAAGTAATCAACAAAAATAATCTATGTTCTTGTTCACTGCATTCGCCTTTCTGTTATTGACAATCATGGAACATTACAGCACTGAAGGACACGTGAGTGGTGTTTTCAGTGTCACAACATGTTACAACAAGTTTAATGAGTCAAAAGAGACCACCCCCATGTCTCTATGATGTTCTGATGCAGAGATATAGCTCTTGCAAAACAGATGATAAGGTATTCTCAGTAGTTGCTAGGGCATAAATTGACATCAACCAATGTTTACCCCAAGCCATGGAGTAAACCAGTAGGTGGCGCAATGACAAAATTGTGCATGCAACCTCAGATCATGACTGTGTTACATCGAGCTAGTTTCATGACTATACACTTTAGTTTAGTGAAGATACAGTTGTATGACTTGCTTGATATCAAAGTGGTGGAAGAATACAATTTTTGTGTGGCCTCAGACTCTGCTCATACATCAGCGTATCAAATCTGGTGTAAAAATCACATTTCGTTAAGAGTTATAACCATTTATGTGTTAAAAAAACAAAAAATGTAAAGGTAATTTTTCGTTTATAGCAATTTTCGGACATTTCTGATGAAAATTTCAATATAACGCCAATAGAGTTTTTCGTTCAGAACGTAAGGTAATGTTCTTTCTATGGTGGTTTCGAGTCGATCGGAATAACGCTCGCAGAGGGCTAACCGTGAGGCAAATTCTGTCATGTTTGGTATCGTTGGACTCTGCGACTATTCAGGGCTCCTAAAAATAAACTTCTGTCAAAATACGTTGATTTCAGCCAAAGTTATAGGCGTGTAAAACATTCATCTGCCCACTAGGTGGTGCTGCGACGAAACTGTGGATGCACCCTCAGTTCCTGATTGGCATCACAAGTACAAAGTTTTGTGTCAATAGGCATAAGTTTGGCGAAGATACAGCCTAAAATCTGTTTTTTTTTTGCGCTCTACGTAAAATTTGTTGACGCTGTATACGACAACAGATTGATGTATCAAATTTCTTTTAATAACTTTTTTGCCTTGAGTGTCTCTAGATGCTACATACCAATTTTCTTCGCAATCGGACAAAAGCTCTAGGACGAGTTCGAAAAAGTACGTTTAACAAACATTTCAAAATTGTGAACAATTTTTAATGACGGATATTGACGGCATAGGGTCCAATAGAATTGTCTTGAACCAAGGAATCAGCAACAGGAACAAGAATTTTGTTTCTAGAAATTACATGTCAGATGTTATAAGCAAAAACATAAGTGCATCTTTGGACTGTTGTTGGTGCTAGCGGGTTTTACATAGAGACTCTAAATTTGCTGTGGGAACTTATTGGATTGTCTTCTATCAGTGTGCCAATTTTCTTAACTTTCCTACATACGGTTCTATGGGCTGCCATAGACCGCAATGGTGGAAGAAGAAGCGGAAGAATAATAATAATAATACTGGCTTGACCCTTAATGAAGATCACATGCCAAATAAAGTAATTGAATAATTAAAAAAAGGAAGTCCTGCTTTTCAATTAAAACTAAAATGCATGTTAAAGCTGCCTTAATTTAAAAACATCTTGTCATGACATATCTTAACATATTTCAGTGCCATTGTTTTGTCTTAAGATGCACACCAGTATTGTTTTTTTTTTGTAAAAATCTATTTAAATGTCTTATTATAACCTAGACCTAGTCCTCGATCATCTTAAACCCTGTCTGGAAAACTGCCCCATGGAGTTGCTGCCTATTAAGTGTTTCAGATCAATCACTTCAATGCGGTTTCATTCTGCTTAAGAGCGTCATGTAAGCATGTTGACAGCAAGTGAACAGAGCCATTGACCATTAAACCTCTACAGGATCGATAAAAAAGAGTGAGAAATTCAGCTTGATTTGCTATCACCCAACCAAAAAAGTGAATGTTCTGTGTTTGTATGTAATGTCAAATCATCATTAAAGGCAGCCTGCTTTGCTCAAAGCTTTTCTTTGAAGTCAGACAAGCCAGAGTTCAGCCAGATACGCACACACACACACAGACACACAAATTCACTCAGTGGCCCTGACACACTCTTTGTTGCCAGTGGATAGACAGGAGAAGAGCTGCTGGTTTTATTTCAGTTTTTAGTAGTTATCCTCTCAGGGCTGCATGATGGTGGAGATGTTTTGGAAGGACTGAAAATGTATGCAGCACAGAGCCACAACTCCAGCCTTTCTTTCTCTCCATCCCCCTTCACTCATCTCCTACCTTTCTCTGAAAACCGTCAATCACATTCTTCTTGACTGAATGATACATTTTGTTGTTGGAGTAAAACAATAAAATATATAATAGGGTTGTTGTCATGGGGTTTTCATAAATACAGCAGTCTGCAGCGATAAAGTGAAAATCTTGGAAACTGCGATTAGCTTAATATGCAAATGAGTAGCGTTGCGAGGCGCTTACCAATGGGTGTGGAGCCAGCGATTTATCAAGAAGTATTTGTGCATAACAAAAATGAAGTCTATACATAGTCATTAAAATTGTTTAATGACTAACAATTTTACCAGCTAATTCTAACAGTATATCATAAGGCAAAGTAGTGAAAGCAAACAAGCGATTTCAGAATATTTGCATACATGATATGCATCAACCTATAAATTGTGCATAACTGTGCATATATTCAAATTAAAATGTTAAGGTTGTGTGTCCAATAGAGGTGGCGGAAAATGTATTATTCAATACATCGTGATGCGGACGTGAATGATTCTGAATTGATTGACAAATGTCAGAAATTGATTCTTAAAAGTTGGTTTACAAAATAATAACGTGACATTATCGGAACCGAAAAGCGGAATTTAACTGTGTGAGCAGTGCTGCATGCGAACAGCTTGCGAGCACCTACAGCGGAGCTTAGACGATATAGAAAAAAATAACAAATACATCTAACTCTAAACGGCAAGAAAACAAAATACACTTTGGAATTGTCTTCCTCTGCCTTTTCTCTGTTCAGTGACCGGCAGGGAGAAACAGTGCTTTTCATTTACTGACTCATCTGACTGGGCAAATAACAATTCCCAAAACCTGCCGCTGACTGTTTAGACATAAGAACATGAATATAACCTACTTGTGTAAAAATATCCACATAGTTTGTTATCCAGACAGAGACACTGGATGCGCTACATTAGATAAATACAGTAATACTGCCAAAATCACGGTGTAAAATGATGATGATTAGACGATGTGTCAGTCGCCGGTTAACATATAGAATTAAAATGTCACGTTTAATTAGCATTTTTTACTGGTTTAAATCTCTGACAACAGCGTTAGAACATATACGTATATAGGAATGACTTTATTGAGCACTTAGTTGCATTAAAATATATCATATGACAGTTCAGAGACTAGTAGCAAAAGTGCAAACACTAGTCTGGCTTTGAGCGTAACACACAAACATGCTAATTAGTGGGTCAAGAATTCATTCTGAATCAAATTGGGATGCTAAGAATCAATTCTGAATCGAATCATGAGGGTCCAAATGATTCCCACCCCTAGTGTTCAACAAAGCAGTTTTACAGAGTTTAGCGTATTTTTTTCAATTGTTTGTTATGGGGGTGCCACATTTAAATATAGCAGCAGCATCTGGCAAAATGCTGAACGTTTATACCATGCATTTGCCATTTTTACCACTTAAACATTAAAAGGAAAAAATGCTGGTTTCGTCAATGTCACTTTTCACTCATCTGACCAATCACAGTAGAGGAGAGGCGGGACAAATATTACACCAACCAACTGCCACATCGTAAAATGAGTGATGAAGAGGATCAAAAGATCATAGCAACCAAAGCTACCAGCTACAGAAATGATGCTAAATGCCCACATTCAATGATTTTTAAAGAGCGCCTAGGGCTGGACAATAATTCAATATCAATATATTTCGCTGTATGGTTTCTGTACACATTTTGGAAATTTCAATGGCCCTGTCCCAAATGGCACACTCCAGACTTGTGGTCCTCCTCAGAGTCCATACTTTGATGACATCATGTAGTGCAGACTTTAGGGACCCTTGATGTGAGTCCACGTGGGTACACCAGAGTCGTATTTTGGGACAGACTCGAGTGTCACACCAGAAATAGTTAGTGAAGTTGACCGTCAGCGTGAACACCCCCCTTTCATCGTATGATTGGTCTGATTGCTCTTTCGCAAGGACTTCTGGGTTGGTAAAGTGCGCGAAGCCTGCTGCAGTGGGGGCTTCGCAGAAGACCGCATCAAGGGGTAAAGGAGGGCTGATGAGCACACTTCAAAGCGTAAAAATGACAGATGGGACACCCTATGGTAAACTAAGCTGGCATGCGTAATTTAGGCCACGAGACCGAAAGTCCACATAAAGTGCGCCATTTGGGACAGGGCCAATATACATTACAGCTTCCTGTGGGGTGTTAAATGCGGGTCAAAGGCGCTTCTTTCTTCAAAAGCGCGCTCCCATGGCATATTTCATAGCTAAGAAACCATGAGCCACATGGACACGAGGCCTAACTCAGTATATTCTCACTACATTCTAACTCATGTACTTTACAATTTAAAAATATCCACTTCTACTTGCAACACAGTAGTGATAATGAGAAACTGGACTGCTGTAAATCATATAAAATACAGTAGGGTTCTTTTCCATTCAATTTTTTTAAATCTTCTTGATAGCTTTTGCTAGGTTCACCCAAACGGCATTGCAGAAGAAAAAGAATAGCTTAAGCTGCCCACAATTCTTTAGATCAAATTTAAGGTGCACAAAAGTCTAAAACTAAAGTCTAGCCCCCCAAACACATGTTCATCATATCACGGACGTGAGGTGGTGCATCAGAAGACCCTTGGAGACAGAGGACGCACCATTAGAAGGAAGAAGAACCCATCCAAAGACGGCTACAAGTGAAGTCTCATTCATAATTCAGTCATCTCCAGGGAGAAGCTACTGCCTGCTTGGCATTCCAACGCCTTGCAGTGCTGAACAGACCGCATGCTTGAGCAAACTAGTTATAGTATGCTGGTATAAAGAAATAACGTCATTCGGCACATGAATATTTAATCTTGATCAGGCACAATGCACAGAGTTCTACAATAAAGCCTCAGTGATAATGCAAATATGAATATCAATCCATTACACAGAATTGTTTAAGTATGACATTTAAAATATATGTTCAGAACTCATTTTTGGATATACATGTTCAGTTTACATCCGGACCACATATACTGTCTGAAATAATAATAATTTGTTACAATTCTATAGTGCTTTGTCTGCATCAATTAAACCTTTTTGCATATGGGGGTTCTTTTCAGCCACCACCAATGTGCAGCATCCACCTGGATGATGCGACGGCAGCCATATTGTGCCAGAACACCCACAACACACCAGCTTATTGGTGAAGAGGAGACAAAGTGATAAAAGCAATCAGTATATATGGGTATAATTAGTAGGCCATTGGGCAAACTGGCAAAATTGGGCCAAACCCCTACTCTTTTTAATGACCACAGAGAGTCAGGACCTCGATTTTAATGGTGCTTATTGACATCATTGTAAAAGTGACAAGTTGTCAAGTATGCATTTTCGAAATGTGACTTCTGCATTTAACCCATCCCACTGAGTAGTGACCACACGCATACCCGGAGCAGTGGGCAGCAATCCCTACAGTGCCAGGGGAGCAATTAGGGTTAAGGTGCCTCGCTCAAGGGCACCTCAGTCACAACCTGCCGGCCATGAGTCTCGAACCAGTCACTCTCGGGTTACAAGCACACTAGGCTACGACTGAAAAAAAAACCATTCTCATTGTTTAACCATGCCAATGTGACAAAGCCGGTATGGTTATGGTTTTATTTTCCACTGTGAAGCTTGTGGTAGCATCCTTAATACCAGGCTGAGAATGGTTCGTAATTGTGCCATGCCAAATTGGGCACAAATGGAAACCTAAATGTAAATATTCCTTACTGTTCTTAGAACAGTTTGGTACAACTGTGGTAAGAGGGCTAAAAACGTGCTGTAATGTTTTCTTACAATTTTGAAACTATAGTTTTGCACAAACAATAAAAAATAGAAAATAAATAAAATAAACATTTGTTCAGGCATCAACATTTGCCTCCACAACTTGCATGAGTTTGGAACGTATTGTTCTGATTTTCCTGCTTACTGCCTAAAGCTAATTGATTTTGCCATTATTCTTCTAGCTATTAATAAAATATTTTGGGACCTTGAGAATATTTTTATCTGTACACCATTCCCTGCTCCATGACTTGCGATGTATGGAGCAAAAGATATGCTTCCGTTGCCATGGCAAACTGCATCACTTACTGCATGCTCTCGAGGGGATGGAAATCTTAACAACACCTACAGTACCAATCTCAGGCCTGGACCTGCATCTCTTCAATAAACACATGAAGGACACTAACATACAGTTCAATTCACTTTGATATCAGAGGAGAGAGATGTCAGCGCTCAACATCACTGACCTTTATGCTCTTACATAAGTGCATTGCACTGTCTGTCTTGCTAGGACGCTGTTTGCTCAGCCGTGATGATGCAGTAAGGTTATTTACAGTTAATAAAACATTGTAAACATAACATGTGGTGATTAAATCTAAAGAAATGTTATATGTTTAACAAAAAAAGTAAAAAAAATAGAGTGCAAGCAAAACAAAAATGCACCTTTGAAATCTTGCAACCATACAGTAGAAACACTCTAACACATTAACAACCACACAAACACCCTGAAAAGTAGTCACAACACCCTAGCATCATGAAGTATAGACTCGCATGAGCAAACACCGCTAACATTTTTCACAACGTGTTAAAATCGCACCCAGCAGCTGTTCTGAGCACAGCGAATCTGTGAAGCAGAAGGAATACATCACTGTGTCCTTAAAAGCGCTACATTTTCTCTAAAACGTGACCTAGAAGTGCACAGTCCCCAAAATGTGATTCCACAGGTGATGCAAATCAAAACGGGCTTGCATCATTTCCCAGCCTTCATCTTCTTAATCTTTTCCTGTCATTCAAGGTCTCATCAATAAAGTGAAATCATTAGAAGCACAATAGTTGGAGCCATCGTCTGACTCTATAAATCACAAATGAAGGTGAGAAAATTTGTTTCTGCAGAATGCGGGTCTGACATCGTGATTGGTATTATAGTCATCGAAAGAAAACCTATTTGTTTGAGAAATGCACTCACGGGACCATCTATTTTTTCGGTCGGACCTGTCAAGAACAAGAATTATGACTCTGGTTAGCAGCAGCTTGGATTATTGTCCTCTTCAGGTCTATGAAGCTTTGAGTTGAGCTCTCTCCGTATGATCTTCAGAAGTCTCATTCGGTCCATGCGCTTTGATGCTTTCTTGCTGAACGTGTGCAATTTAGCACACCTAGAGGCACTTGAACGTCCTCTATTTATCCAAGAGCACTCAGGGAGATGATGAATTTGTTGCCGGGTGAAAGTGAATGAATTTCCATGAAGTCTGATCAGCGGGAGGACACGGACAGACATCGGGGGATGTGGTCTCTCCAACTCTGTTCAACCCTCTGCGAATGATTTATGGCTCGCGTGTGTCCAGAACAAACACAATCATCACCTCGCGTGAAATGAGGACCGCGGAGGACCTTTAGATGAAACTCAACATGGCTTGCATGTCTACAACACACACAAAGTGACTTTACCCTGTGTCATAACTAATGCTCCCAGTGACAAGCAATTTATTGGAAATGCAGCACAATTTTGGTATTTTGACCCAATGAGATTCCATTGTGGGCAGGGCCACCCAGTAAAACAGAGCAAAAACTAAAATGATGCAAGGAGCAAAAATATTGGCATAACTTCTCTTTTATACATAACTTCTACAAGCTTCTACGCATACTTGCATTTGACTACAGGTCTAACCTAATTACTTTGAGTTAGAAACAAAACTGTTGTATTGAAACTTGAAAATACACTTTTATTGGAAATGTTCGGGGAACCACTAAAGATATAAACCCAAACATGTACTTTTATGCATTTTGCAGACACTTTTATCCAAAGTAACCTACAATGCCCAAGGTATCCATTGCCTGTATCCGAACTCATGACAACATTTTGCGCTGCAGGGACACCATTGTGTCCCTGAGCAAGACACTTAACCCCTAGTTGCTCCAGAGGCATGCGACATCTGACATATACAGCAATTGTAGGTCGCTTTGGATAAAAGCGTCAGCTAAATGAATAAATGTAAGCTATACTTTTAAACAAAGAAGTTACTGTCAGACATTACCGTACTAGTTAGCATCACAGCCCTTTAATTCCCCAACACTGCGGTCATGCTAATATGCTAATTGTGAATCACCTTGACTGCATACATTCTTTTAACCTCAGGCTGCAGCTAAAGTTATCCAACTCCATCCCAGCAAATCCTCCTTGAGATGTCATTGCTTGTCTCAGTCAATGACATCCCTCTCTGGGGAGTCTTGGAGGTGTAAACAAAAAGAGGGACGTGAGAAGCCACCGAAAGGACAGGCGATTCATCTCCTGTAAGCTATTGAACTGGGCGGCAGAGGTCTGTCTGTTATCTGTTTTCAAACCTTATCAACGAGATAGAAATGCTAAACGGGTCTCACAAATGCCCTCAGAGAGGCCGACCTGTTCCCCAAACAGAGGTGGGGAAAAATCAAGGGAGGGTGTCTTCCGGACGAATATATTTAAGAGGATTCCTAAAATCAGATTGTTGGAAAACGTTGAGATGAAAGCGATCAGAAACGTCTAGGCAGGTCTAGTGGGTGGACCAGCACATCTTGTTGGGCAAAGTGATGGTTCACTCTACAATAAAATGTTAAACAAAATATTTAAACTTAAATGTATATTTCATGGAGGTGTTGATTTGTAGTGTTAAGCCTACTTGTTGGGGCGGGACTCTGGTTCTTGTAAGGGATTCAGTGCGTCAACCTCCAAAAACATGCACCGGCCAGTGCCTTATCCTCGTTCTCCCTAAACCCAACTGTGTATAGTCTGTCACAGGGGGTGACGTTGTATCTTCAATACCTAAAATTACTCTTTCTTTTCTCTCAACAGGTATTGTTTCCAAATACTGAAAACTCGTATCTTGTTATAAGCACCTTTTGTACTATTGCCTCACTATGACACATAGCTTTTACTGTTTCCTAATCTTTGGACAAAAGCGTCTGCTAAATGCAAATGGACTGCATTTATATAGCGCTTTCATCAGACCCATGGACATTCAAAGCAGTTTACAAGTTGCCACACATTCACCCAAACACCGACTGCGGTGTCAGCCATGCAAGGCGCCATCCAGCTCATCGAGAGCAGCTGAGGTTAGGTGTTTTGTTCAAGGACACCTCGACACTTGGTCAGGAGAAGCCGGGATTGAACCACCAACCTTCTGGTTGGTAGACAACCTACATGAACCACTTAGCCACAGCCGCACCATAAAATGTAATGTAATGTGTGTTTGCTCCTTGTATGTCACAAAAACCATCATGGTACTGCAATGCACAATAAAATATGGCAAATGTGTTGAATAGACTTCTGTTCCTATAATGCTGACAGACCCTAATAACTTTATGCAATCATACTATGGAAAAACAGCTTTGATATTCTTTTAAATAACTCATTTTACACAACACAAGGTATATGAATGAATAAAATGACAATTTTTTTTACATTTTTGAAAGACCTTAGATACTTTTTCTGAAAGATTCAGCATGCATAGTGCTGTACACTGCAGTATATACAGATGACCAGCAATAGTGCTTACAGTTATTTACTGTACTTAAAAAAACTGGTAGTATTTGTATTAGGATGTCTTCAAAATCTCAGTCGTTCCAGACTGCTGGGCCCTGATAGCATTGTTCCCCTGCCTTGGGTTGTGGGTTTAAGAATTTGGCTGTTGCTTTTATATTTGTGAAGCCAGACATTTCTCTGTTTGCTCTTTCATTCTCATCCAGTTTCTTCCTCCTCTCTTTGAAGATGTGCTTAGCTGAACTGATGACAGATTTCAGGACAAGAACAGAGGCTTTCAGGAGCTGCATCTTGAGGTGGAGTAACACAAGGAGTAACTCAACACTTGCCATGCAGACTACCCCAATCTCTCAGATTCGGCCAATTACGAGCTCTACTGAACGCTTTTTACATTTTGAAATCTTGCTATTACAATATGGCATGAATGAATCTAGATTCTAGGCTGTGAGGTAAACGAAACTCTATTCGCTTTTTAAAAGGAGGAGGAGCCACTTAACTCTTTCCCTGCCAGTGGTTTTGAAAAAAGTTGCCAGCCAGCGGCAGCATTTTTAATGATTTTCACAAAATACAAAATATAAACATATAATATATCAAATGAAAGAACAGACCCTCTGCTTAATAAAAAAGTTTCATCCTAACTTTATTTGTTCTCTTTTATCACTGCTCAAATATGGGTAGGTTTCTTCAAAAATAACACATTTCGAGACTTTTGATAGAGATCAGATTCAGAGCAATGATCAAAACATACACAGAGTTTGAACTGTTTGCCCTAAGGGAATACTTCTGGGATTTATAAGTTGGGTAAGAGCGCCACCTGGTGGATAATAGCGAAAATATAGATCGCCAGAAAAACTCATCATTGGCAGGAAAGCATTTTCAATGCTATCTCACGAGAATTCGTACATATTTTACGAGTTGGCTAATTCATAAATAATTCATACGACCACATTCTTAAGTTTTGGTACGATTTGCCTTGACCCCTGTGACGTTGGGGTTAGGTGGGGGGTTAGGGGCGGGGTAAAGGGTTCAGTTTCGTTGCTGTTTTTTTTCATGAGAATCGTAGGATTTTGCATGATTGACTTCAGATGAATTGCTATGAATAAGCCAACTCATAAAATATCTAAAATTTCTCGTGAGATCAGGCTGGTATTTTCTCTTAATTGACGCGTTAAATTGTCAATGGTGAGAAAAGAGTTAATGATCTCGTACACACTGCATTTAAATTCAGTTGTCAATTCACCTTTAAAGGCTCTCTAAGCGAATAATGTGCGACGTCACTTTCTGTTGATGTTTGAACTGTTTTCAAACAAACGGAGCGTAGCTAACGCCTCCCCCTCCCTCTCCCGTCTGTGCTTTCATGAACGCGCCCAACCCCCACCCCAAATCCTTCTTGTCGTTTATAGGCTGGAACACTTTGTTATGTTTTGTTGTACTAGGTTTGGCCACTATGTTGATATTGCCGTTTGTCGAGCCTGAGCTGTCTACAGAGATCGCGTTTTTTTACAGTTTGATCAGCGGACAGGCAGCAAGCAGATAGTGAGGAGATGTTTGCTGTATGTAACAAAAAATGTTTTATGGTCTAAAACGCGTCAATTCGCTTAGAGCGCCTTTAAGTGCTTAATCCTGTTCTGTTCACACACACAATTTATGAAACTAACAACTGCATTTTACAACCAAATTAACTTAAGCAATATCCAGGTACTGTAATGACAACCAGTTACATAAACTCTGCATAGTCTGTACATAAGCGAACTTAACAACTAGTTGTTAAAGAAGTGCATCACGGACATGGCTCTCTTCTGAAAAATAAATGCTTAGAAGGGGAAAAGGTCTTCTGTATGCACGATGCAGAAAATGACAGAGGCATGAGCGTTTGCTGACTAGTGTTGCCAGATTTTGTATTAAAAATACAGCGAACAAAAAAAAGTCAATAGTAAACTGAAATAAATCCAAATGCTTTACCTCAATGATCAAAATATTGGGAACGTCAGCTTCTCAATTTAATAACACCAAAAACTTGATAGCTTCATGAGCCATAAATGAGTAAGTGCCACAACGGTATGTAAGTACAAAAAAAGACGAGGACCTGGCAACACTGCAAGAACGCGTGCTGTGAAGCAGCCTCACAAAGCGTACAACACACAATGGCAAGAAGGTGGTTTATTGCAAAACATAATGCTGTAATATTATTTTGGTCAAAGCTGTCAATAATAACCATGCGAGACGGCAAAACGTTGCTATGGCTACCTCTGTGTCAATTGTCGCAGTTTCGAGTCTTGTTCCGTACACACATGGACTGATCATTTATATTGCATTTAAATGCTGTTGTCACTCTCGAAACTTTGCAGTGTGAACAGGGGCCAATATACCCCGCCCTAACTTCCTGTTTCAGTGGAAATTACATCAACGCAACAAAGCTGCACATTTCAAAGGCACTTATTTCGGCGATATGTAGTATTAACCAATCAATTCGTTGTTTTCTTCACAATGTGTAGCGATCCACATCACAATGAAAGTACATAATGGACAGAGAGTGAACAATTTCCTCTTGTTAAAATGATTATTAAATCAACCCTCATACCTGTACAAGAACAAAGGAATCAATAAGAGCTTTAAATGCTTAGATGCTTAGGTCTGTAGATGAGGATTTGGTGTACAATATACCACATAGCACCTACTTTTATTCGACAGATAATGAAGTGCACCTTTAAATAAGAAAATCTGTCATTGTAGAAAGTGTAATTACTGACCATATGGTGAAGTGAATAAAAGATTCTGCAGTGAAAGAATTGTTTTAGATGCTTTTATCTTACAGCCTACTGTACTGTATATAATACAATAAACTTGCATGAGTGCTTATGTCTGTACGTATAGTAAGTAGGTGATAAGTGGTGTAATGTGGAATGAGTGAGTCATTATTTCCTTAATTAATTTTTTAATTATTTTTTATAATTATTATTTTGGCAACACAAAGTAAATAACATATTTCCCAACTATATTGGCAAAAGAAGGACTAACTAGCTTTGTTTGTATTAAGGCTAATTAAAACCTTTGTACATCTTGTGTGAACAGTTCATCTAAACTTTAAAGTGGTGACCACTGCTGGTTAATGGATTGAGTTTAAATGTGCGAATTAATTCTGTTCGTCTGTGGATGTGACAGGTGGCAAATTGGCAAGACTTCGATAACAAAAACAATTAATGCAGCACTATGATAAAATGCAATAGACATTAATTCATTCTCGTCAAGCTGAATTCACATCTGAAACAATGTTTGTTTTGCATTCATTTTGATGTTTGGTATTTTCAGGCATGACACTAAAACAATTTACATTTTTCTACAGGTGATATCCCTTTCTGTGTAAAAACTCGCAAAACACTTTGGGGTGGTTTTCCAGACAGGGTTTAGATTAATCAAGGCTTTAGATATATTAGGACATTTACTGTAAGTATTTTTTACCATCAAACCTTAACAAAAAAAACTATGCCAATGGTACTGGATATACTGAAGATATGTCAGTACAAGGTGTTTTAAATTAAAGCAGCTCAAACATGCATTATTTTTGTCTGGTACTAGAATAAGTCCTGTCTGGGAAACCACCCCTTAAAATTGCAACAAAAGCATGTTTCTATTAACATATAAAAATAATTCTGGGTTCTTTGGGTGGGAATCAATAAATCATTAGTTGTACAAGAATGGCTGTTGTCTTGACTGACAGGATAAGATGGGGGATTAGCATCAGCGCTGGTATCTCTGGACTACAGTGCTTTAATCAGGGTTCTGGATACTGAAGGATGCTCTCAAGAGGACAAGCTGAAACTGTGTATATAAATCAGGCTTTATTTAGGATTGTGTCATTCAGTTGTTTACAAGAGGACAGAAGCTTGGCAGTTTGTTAAAATGCTGTCCTAGAGTAGATTCTTGAGTCTGCATGTCAACTGAGTCTGTGCTTTTACTGTATGTCTAAGATTGGAGTAGGGCTACACCGTTCTGGAAAAAATGAGAATCACAATTTTTTTTTGTTTTAAATGAAGATCAAGATTCCCCCACAAATCTGAATGCCAACTAAACAGGTTCTGATACAAATGATTTGCAACAATCTCTTTAAAAATTTTACTTTTTTTTTTAAAGAGCTCTTTGAAACTTTTACACCAAACGTTTTCGTTTTACTTTACAAGTAATAGTTAAATAAGCATCATTATTTGATCATTTTAACACAGTTTGCAAATAAAGTCAACTACTTGTGCAGTATACAGACAGACAGCGGCCAGGATGAATGCACTGCTTGCGCATCCGTGAAGGCAAAGCACAATAAACGCGTCAATGCAAGCTTTATCCACGCCACTTGCGCATCTGTAAAGAAGCAGAGCACAATGAACGTGACCTTCATCCTTGCTCTAAACGCTTTAAACGAGTGAACCAATGAAAACTTGTCATTGCAACTCATTGTTTAAATATCTCCCTTTACATAATGATGACTCTCTCTGACCCCACGACAGCAGCCACGCATATTTCAATGTTCCGGTTTGATTTCTGTCAAAGGTTTAATAGACAGACGATGAATGAGATCATGTGGGTGCTTGCATTGAGATTGTGATTTTTTTCTCGATAAATCGTTCAGCCCTTAATGGGAGACACACTTTCACCAACTCAGTCTCATGGAATAGCACACACACTGTAAAAATACTTTGCTGCCTTAAAATTTTTTGTTGAATCAACCTCGGATTTACTAGTCATTTCAACTTACTATTATTTATCTTGACTAGAGATGAGTTGTTATAACTACAGGTGAGTTGTTATAACTTATAAAATTTAAAAATTAGCAAATTAGTTTTTACAGCACAGTGTAAAGTCGTGCAATACATACGCCCAATTCCAATTTTCTGTGCATATGATACGCCAGTCCTTTCTGTTCACTTAATGTGACACATCTTTTATTGTCATTTTATGTATTGGTTTCTTTTTATTCTATTTTTTTTTCAGTTTTTTTACCATTGTCGCTTGGGTTTGGGGTTAGATTTAGGATTTGCTTTAGGTTGTCATTTAATAGGTTTCTCCTATACATTCTTGTCTACTTTTAAACCATGATCGCTTGGAGTTGGGGTTAGAATTGGGGTCTGGGTTAGGATGTCATTTTATGGTACAAAAAGTTGTTCTAACTCCAAACCCAAGCTAGCCTGAGCTTCCCCATGCTGTCTTGCATGCAAATTTATTCATGCTGCAAGTATAGCATGGAAACCATGAACCAATTTTGCCCCTGAAATAGGGAACCAATCACAGAATGGGGGGGGGACGTCTATGCAACACACCGAAGCAGTTTTGTTTATCCAACACGGCAGCAAACGCAAAGTTTTCAATGCAGCCTTAGATAGTGTTCAAGTAGTTTTGAATGCAAGTTTATTTAAAAAAGAGCAACTTTTGGCGTTAAACAATTTCATATCCAAGAAGGATGTTTGGATATGGCAAGACATGATAGCCACAGAGTTTTATAGGACCAACCTTCGTCGTCGACGAAGTACAATTAACTTATAAATGGTAAGTGGTATTTATTAATATTATATTGTCATTATGCCTGTACTGTGGTTGTCACAGTGTCCCTAAGTTGTGTTGCTTTTCAATATCAATATACAGCTACCGGTTTAGTTGCATAACTTTCAGCTGTGTGCACACGTACACGATAAAAGTCGTTTACTTTTGAATTGATGTCGCTCTACATACGTCATCTGGTATAATTGAAACGATTGGCTATGAGCTACGTACAGACGCATTTGATAGACATTTGTAGCGCCCAATAAATGGCTCTGGGCATTCGTAAACCACGCCTCAAATACGAGAAAATTAGCATATTCTCTATGAGACTGGTCTGGTGTTAGCCAGGCTAAACCCAAACAACAATGGTAAAAAAAAATGAAGAAATAAAGAGAAACCAATACATAAAACGACACGAAAAGAAGGACTTGCAGATCATATGGACCAAAATTGACAATTGGTGCATGTATTGAATGACTTTTCGCACCGCGTGCAATTTATACAAACTTCATTAGACTAGGCTCACTTTTACACATGGTTTTTAAATCCCATAATTACTGTAAAGAAATTAGGTTTAGTGTCTTTGAAATTAATGGCTGAAATGAAACTTTGATGCTTGTTATCTCAGAATTTGATTTTGAGACTTCAGTCTGGTTTTCATAGACAGGGTCAAATTGTCACGGTAGGAAATCCTCTGTTTCCTCCGTGTCATGTGTGTGTATGTTTGTTTGTTCACTCACCTCTGCCATGTGCTCGTTTGATTAAGTGTTGTCACCTGTGTATGATTGCCTCGCTCCAGCTGATCCTCATTACCCATCAGCTACATATACTTACTCAGTTCTCTTCCTGTTGTCAGATCCTCATTTCATGTTGCTGCTACCACTTGGATTATCGTCTCTCGTCGTCGTGTTGGATTTGTGTTCGTGTTGTCGTCTCCGTGTGAGTGTTTGGTTTGTTCCTGGTTATATCCACTGGCCATTATCACACTCTTCACCGACTTCACGATTCAACACTCTTCACGCCACCGTAGACCTTCGATCACCATTGCCAACATCCTGGACTCAGTCATTCATTCTGTTGTTTCACTGTATTTAACCATCATTCTTAATAAATCTGTGTTGATCGTCTGCGCTTGCCTCCTCCACATTATTGTATCGTTACAGAAGGATCTGACCATCATGGAGGCAGCAGGCGATCGCTCCCCATCTCATCTAGAAGAATTTTTACAGAGAGCTGTAGGTCGTATGGATCGCCAGGACAAGGCGATAGATGAGATGGGTCGAGCCTTTCAAGCAATGGTGACGAAGGTTTCCGAGCTCGCCCTCCAGGCTCAACAACAACATCTACCGTCACCCACTGCACCCCCCACGCCACCCACACCGCCGATCGCCACCGGGGGTATTCCCCAGTCCGAACCACGCCTTCCGATTCCGGAGAAGTATGCGGGTGAGCCGAAATTTTGTCGATCCTTTCTATCTCATTGTTCTTTGCATTTCACATTACAGCCCGCACGTTCACCACCGAGGAGGTGAAGGTGGCATTCATGCTCTCTTTGCTTACGGGGAAGGCTGCCCTCTGGGGGACGGCGGTGTGGGAGAACCACGACAGCTGCTGTGCTTCGTTCCACGCCCTCTCGGAGGAGATGAAACGGGTCTTCGACCGCTCCGTCGCCGGGAGGGAGGCGGCCAGACTGTTAGCGGACCTGCGTCAGGAGGAGAGGTCCGTTTCCGATTATTCCATCGAGTTCCGCACCCTGGCGGCGGAGTGTAAGTGGAACGAAGAGGCGCAGTGGGATCATTTCCTGCATGGATTGGCTGACCGCATCCAACAGGAGATTCGAGCCATGGAACTTCCCTCTTCACTCAATGGTCTAATTGATCTCACTATCCGGATTGACAACCGGCTAGACCAAGCCGCCAGTCGGAGGGGGAGAACCACTCGCACAACCAGTCCCGAGGTTCAGCATCGGCGGCCAGAGGTTGCGGTCAGCCCACCTGGAGATCTGGAACCCATGCAGGTGGGGCGAGCTCGGCTCTCCCGGGAGGAGAGGATCAGGCGGAGATCCCTTGGACTGTGTTTATACTGTGGCAGCCCAGAACATCACATCCAGCGCTGCCCAGTAAAAGATCAAGCCCGATAGTAAATCTGAGGCTACTATCGGGTGGGATCTCTGCCAGGAAGACCTCATCTACATCGACACTCCTTCCGGTGAGACTACGGTGGTCCATCAACACACTGGATCAGCACGGTTTGGTGGATTCTGGGGCCGAGGGTAGTTTCATGGACTTCAACTACGCACGTAAAATCAAGATTCCTCTCACCTCCCTCAAACACCCCATTGCACCTTTTGCACTTGATGGACACAAGCTTCCAGTCATCACCCAGACCACCATTCCTGTTTCACTCATCACATCTGGTAATCATACGGAGAAGATTTCATTCCTCATCACAGACTCACCTCAGACTCCCATTGTTCTCGGTCACACTTGGCTCCATAAACACAACCCCAGGATTGATTGGCGTCTCGGATCTGTGGTTAGCTGGAGCGAGGAGTGTCATTTGTCTTGTCTTTTGTCTGCTGGTGTTAATGTTTCTGAGTCTGTGTTTCAGGGGGAAGCAGTGGATTTGACTAACGTGCCCGCGGAGTACCACGACCTGAAGGAGGTGTTCAGTAAGTCGCGGGCTGATTCTCTTCCTCCTCATCGTCCCTATGACTGTGCGATTGAGTTATTGCCAGGTACCTCTCCGCCTAAGGGCAAGTTATATTCCTTGTCTATTCCAGAGACGGCGGCCATGGAGAAATATATATCCAGTTCTCTAGCAACGGGGTTCATTCGCCCTTCCTCTTCTCCAGCGGGGGGGGGTTCTTTTTTGTGGGAAAGAAGGACGGATCCTTGCGACCTTGTATTGACTACCGAGGGTTGAACAACATAACGGTAAAGAATACTTATCCTTTGCCGCTTATGTCTTCAGCTTTTGAGAGGTTGCAGGGAACGGCCGTTTTCACTAAATTGGACTTACGTAACGCTTATCATTTGGTCCGCATCAGGGAGGGGGACGAATGGAAGACTGCTTTTAACACCCCTCGTGGCCATTTTGAGTACTGCGTGATGCCTTTCGGGCTATCTAACTCGCCGGCAGTCTTCCAAGCACTCGTTAATGACGTGTTGCGAGACATGGTCGATCAGTTCATATATGTTTACCTGGATGACATATTGATTTTTTCTTCGTCTCTCCAGGAACACGTGCAACACGTACGACGAGTGCTTCTGCGGTTGCTAGAGAATGGATTGTTTGTCAATGCGGAGAAATGCGTTTTTCATGCACAGTCTGTTTCTTTTCTAGGACACATCATTTCGACTGAGGGTGTTCGCATGGATCCTGAGAAGGTTAAGGCTGTGGTAGATTGGCCATCCCCAGAGTCTCGCAAGGCCCTGCAGAGATTTCTGGGGTTCGCCAATTTTTATCGGCGTTTCATTCGCAATTTCAGCCAACTAGCCGCACCTCTGACCGCTTTGACCTCCCCTAGTTTGACGTTCAGGTGGTCAGACGCAGCTGAGGCTGCGTTTGCCAAACTGAAAAGCTGCTTTGTTTCAGCTCCTATTCTTGTCACCCCTGACCGCTCACGTCAATTCATAGTGGAAGTCGACGCGTCAGAGGTGGGGGTAGGAGCAGTGTTATCCCAGCGCGCATCCTCAGACGGAAAGGTTCATCCTTGCGCGTATTATTCTCATCGTTTATCTCCTGCGGAAGTTAACTATGACATTGGCAATCGGGAGTTGTTGGCCGTCAAATTGGCACTGGAGGAGTGGCGTCACTGGCTTGAAGGGTCGGGTGTACCTTTCATTGTATGGACAGACCATAAGAATCTCGAATACATTAGAACTGCTAAAAGACTTAACTCCAGGCAGGCTCGGTGGGCATTGTTTTTCGGTCGTTTCTATTTTACATTTTCTTACCGGCCGGGTTCCAAAAACATCAAACCCGATGCTTTATCCCGTCTTTTTGAGCGTTCCGATCGTACTGCTACTCCCGAGCCCATTTTACCGGAGACCATCATTATCTCCGCGCTCAGATGGGAGGTCGAATCGAAGGTGTTTAATGCCTTAGAAGGGGTAACGCCCCCGGCTCGTTGCCCACCGAACCGTTTATTTGTGCCGGAGGGGTTACGGTCAGACGTTCTCCAGTGGGGTCATTGTTCCAGTGTTGCTTGTCACCCAGGGGTTAGTAGAACTAAATTTCTAGTCAAGCAACGATTTTGGTGGCCTGGTATGGCTCGCGATGTCCACGACTTCGTCTTGGCTTGCTCGGTCTGTGCTGTTGGTAAGACTTCCAATCGACCTCCAGATGGGTTACTCTTACTGCTGTCTGTCCCTTCGAGACCCTGGTCCCACATCTCGCTAGATTTTATTACCGCCCTCCCACCCTCCAAGGGTAATACGGTGATTTTAACCGTAGTGGACCGGTTCTCGAAGGCGGCTCATTTCATCCCCTTGCCCAAATTGCCATCAGCCAAGGAAACAGCGGTAACTGCTATTGAGGAATTTTACAGAGAAATCATGACAAAAATGTTGATAAAGAAAAAGGTTTTATTGCTGCTTATAATGAGAGATGCTGGTAGGCACTATCTGCTGTTTACACCAATAATGACCCCACTTGATTTAATGTCTTAAACACTTATCCTAATGTGACTTGCTTTAAACCCTCAGGGGTGCAATTTACCTCTTTTTAAAGAAGTTAATTGTATTTGATGACAACTGTGCCCAAACCAAGGATGGAAAATCCATAGAAATTGATAAAAGAAATAACACCCGCCACAAACCTTTCGGGTTGTGCCACACCGACTGAGTGATATAAAGTGATTTAAGTCCGCCCGGAGCTATGAAAGCCATTATAGAAACACACACCTGAGATCCAAGAGTCAAAGATTGTTGATTCCAATGACAGTGTTTTACTGCTATTACCAATGCAAATCATGCCTTAAAGCCATGGATGCGACTCCTGTCTCTTTGGACATGCAGCCTGACACTAACAGCTAGCTCCAAAACAACATTTAATAAAAAAACATGACCAAATGAACTAAAAATGAATGAATTCAGTGTTCACATTGCGTTTGCGTCAGAAAAAGGTCATGGGTTCGATCCCAGGGAACAAACATACTGATAAAACCTGATCTCAAGAGAATTCGTATGAAGTGAATCGTACAAAAACATACGATTATCATAAAAACATACCCTGCCCCTAACCCCAACATCACAGGGACAAAAAGAAATCGTACAAAATGTACAAATGTGGTTGTACGAAATAATACACATTCGCCACTTCATAAAAAATGTACAAATTGCCATGATATAGTATTGGATAAAACACATAACACTGTAAGTCACTTGCAGTGTCTGCCAAATGCGTAAATGTAATGTAAATGTAAATGAGCTGCCCGCATTTAATCCTATAGATACTGGACTTCAGCATTTGAATACTGAAGAATTCATGAGCTGACGCTCTTCAACAGGCAGACAGAAAATCAAAAACAAACACAGTAATAAATACAAAATGCAAATGTATGAATTTTGTCTTCTTTTTGTTAAATGAAATGAAGAACAAGGACCTTCATCTCACTCTTGCATTTCCTCAAGTGTATATCCTAAGTACCTTGCAGGCCTGGTGACAGGTACTGTATATTGGACCTGCTACATTGGTCCAATGTGTCACATGTGTCCTTGGGCACATTCCCTAATCGGAGTGGTCACCTTTAAGGGGCCATTCCCAACAGAGCGTGCCAGTCAGTGTTGAGTGTAACTAGTTACTAAGTAATTAGTTACTGAAATTTAATTACTTCTCCCTTGAAAAAGTAAAGTAAGGGATTACTCTTATTTTTATTGTAATCTACAGTTACTTCTGATGTAACTAAATACTTTGTATGGAATGTAAAACAATTATGTATACTAAAATACAATAGTGGATTTAACATGGTTTTAGTTTACAATTCTCACTATTAACTGGTTGATTCATATTAATGAGCTGTTGGCTGTTTATTAATACTTAATAGCACATATTAATGCCTGATTCTGCAAAACCTTATTCTACATCCTTAACCCTCCCCACTCCTACCAATACTTAAAATTAACAACTACTTTAGTATTAATAAGCAGTAGTTGGAGTATATTGAGGCAAAAGTAGTTAATAGTTAGTTAATAGAGAAAATTGGACCCTAAAGTGGGACCAGAATAATTTATATACTTTCATTTATTATTTCTTTGAGCCATTTCAAGCCTATCCTTGTATCATGTACTAATAGGATTTAGAAAGTAATTAGTAATAAGTAATTAAATACTTTTTGAAGAGAGTAATTTGTAAAGTAATCTAATTACATGGTTGAAGATGTATTTAGTAACTAGTAATTAATTACTTTTTTTGAGTAACTTACCCAACACTGGTGCCAGTTAATGAACACACCCCTTAGCAGTCAACATTCTCCTCTAATGTCCTACCACAGCCTATAGGCTCCTTGATGTCAGCAGGGAGTAACAGATGGGATAAGAAAAAAAAATGATCTTATGACTGACAGCTGAGTTCCCATCAACTTGATTTTATGCACATTTTGACTTTATTTTTAAAGCTGCAGTGTGTAAATTTTAGCGGCATCCAGTGGTGAGGTTACGAATTGCAACCAACGGCTCAGTCCACTGCTCACCACTCATTTTGAAATGCATAGAGAAGCTATGGTAGCCGCCACTGGAAAACATGTAATTGATGGAGAAAACTTTTGTTTTGAAAAAAAAAAGTTGTCCGTTAAGGGCTTCTGTAGAGTGGTGACTTCCACGTAAGAGGCCCCCTTGTGTATGTAGATAAAAATGTCTCATTCTAAGGTAATAAAAACATAATTCATTATAAAAAGGTCTTTATACACCCCTGATAATATAGTTTTGTATATTATTTAGCATTTTAGCATTTCTGTCCAGAGATCCTTCTAAAAATTACATGCTGCACCTTTAGTTCGCATTAGGGCTGTCCTCGACTAAGGATTTAAATATTCGAATCAGAATTGTCGAATCTTTTCATAGCCGACCGATAGTCGAATCATCTATGTGTGTGTGCATGGGTTAGGAGGGGATTAGACCAGGTACAAATTGATAACTTTAATTTTCTTTCACAAGCAGCACACATAAACAACTTTCTGATTAAGTGACCAAAACTGTCTTTCAAGTGATGAACGAAGACAAAACTGATGATGCATTTATATATTTTTAAGGTAAAATGTAAGGCAACATTTGTTTAATTATTCCTCATAACATTTTAAAGCCACGATCTACAGAACATCACACAAAAAAACAACATTTTGATAACTAAACCTAAAAATATAACAAAGGTGATCCTGCCTTGGAAACCCCGGCTACAGTTAAGTGTTTTTATTTAATTTGGAGATTAAGCGCATCAAAGCAGTCATGACCAAAAAAAAACGACAAATGAGAAATGACAAATAATTTGTGATTGTTACTGCAAATTATAAAAACTAAGCTTTATACAATTCATAAAAACACTGAAATTAATGATTTTATAGACACTACGCTTTATTATTTAGCACAGAAATACCTGCATGCTTTTACTTTAATCATCTCCATTCACTTTAGATACAGAAACAACTGATGATATTATTTATTTCAGGAATCTCTTTTCTACCATTTGAAAGTGAACACCGACCATAATATTAAATCACAAGAAAGACAGTCGTGTCAGGCATAAATACACATATTTTGCAGATATTTTCCGTTTCATCACCGAAATTTAAAGAAACGGCTTACCTGTTTTGTAGTTTAACTTTTGACAAGATAACCACTATGTTTAAAATACATTTTAAAAACGTATACCCGTCGAAAACATCCGTTTTTTAATGTTTTAGTTTGATGAACTTCTAAATATGAGACGAAGAGCATCTAGCACGTTCGGCTAAATTGCATGCGCAAGCATGGCCTGCACGCAATAGTGCAACATCGATACAACGAAAAGCAATCCAAAATGTACAGACTTAAATTAAATCAGAATTTACGTTTATAATAAATATTTTTTTTTAATAAAATAAGGTCAGAAGTAACAAAGTGCAGAACAAATATGCATAATGCCTCAAGGGGTTACACAGGGGTTGCTGGATTTATTAACGCATTTTAAAAATATTTATTGAAAGCTGATACTTCACATATTATTTGCAGAATTATAATAATACGCTGTATATTAATATATTGGGAGAAAGCTGTTATATGTGAAATCAGATTTGTGCACATTGCACCCATATATGGCCAAAATTAAAGGATCCTCATTTCATAACACATCTGCAACGATTCGACTGTGAGATTGGTAGTCGTATCAGGCTTCTCCTATCGATGCATCGAATCTTCGACTATTCGGGGTCACCTCTACCTGTAGTTCGCATAAAATTTTTGAGTTTTTTTTTTTTAATTATGGGAATACAAGTAAATGTGAATAATAGGAGATAGAAACGCATTTGACGAATAAATTCAATAGGGAACATTAAATCCACATGACTGATCGTCTAATTGAATCAGCTTACGTTGTCTTTATCATATATGGGGCTTGAAATTGTTTTAATGCCTTTGTAGCATTCAATTTGGCAATTAAGCTGAACTGCTAGTAAATTTATAACTAGCCCAATCGTCATTAAGTGCAGTCCTGTCTCTATTTTCGAAGCGTGCCTTGTTTTATTAACTGTTGATTACTAGGTTACCAATACCACCATCATTCACCAACTTAATAGAACGCTACACGTTTGGATGGAAACTCAGCTAGTTATATCAGTCAACTTTTGCTTTAATAAGAGCATCAACATTGAATGATTAACGCTTGTATCAGAGTCCACGGATCTTTTAACTACAGTGCCTTCTCAACGAATGGATCAGCTTTCCAAATATATTGGATTTTTTTTCTGAATTAGTACTGGGTATGTAAAAAAATCTATACAGATTGATCCCCAAAGGAAAGGAAAATAATCACTAAAGAATAAATGCCAGCATCACCAAAGGAGACAGAAAGCTAAAAAAGAAAGAACAAAAACAAGAAAACCATTAAAGAAGGAATGAAAGATTTGAGGAGTTAGGAGGTAGAGAAAGTGTGAATATTCTCGGTTGATTGGTTATCCTCTCCTGCACAGCGATGCACCGTCCAATAAACCTCTGATTAAGGAATACAGTTATATTAGAACTCATTAGGTCCAATCACATGCTGGAAGTCCCTGCTGCTCTCTACAGAATGAAGACAGATCACTAGCTCTCCTCAATAGCCCTGCTGCACACACTAAACCACACTCTTTACAACAATTTCAAACAGTTCACTCGCTTCTAACAATTGCAGAAAGGCCAAATATATGCATTGATCTTTGGTGTAGGCGTGTGTTGAAAAATGTACATGGATCAACATTCTATCTGAGCCTTGAATAAGGTTTGTTTCGATAACATTACCCTAGCCCTAAATTCAGAGAGAGACTATTAGGACTAAGTTGACAAGAATGTTGTTTAATCCTAACTAGGGCTGTGAAGGTGGCAGTATTTTACCACTGCGATGGTAATGAACCAATTTACCGCGATGGTTATAAAATGTGTTTGTGTGTGGGCACATACATTGATGCATATAGACTTATATATAATGCATATATATTTTTTGAAATATAAAAATGTAAACAAGGATTAAAGCGGCACGTCAAATTTACTCCATGATTTAGATGTGAGATGTGAAGCAACTGAGCATATGTGCTTTGCCATTTTGATCCTGTGGGCCTCAGAGCACCCACGGGATGGGCGCCTATGTGCGTGTTTATCGTAGCACTTTCATCCGTGAAACAACACACGATTCAAGCGAGGAACCTTATTGGGGTTATAATGTTTCCAGCCACGCTGAAAACACGTTCTGATGGTGTACTGGTAGCGCAGATTGATCTTTTTTTTGCAACCTTGAGTGACCAAGAGAGAATATCTTGCATCATTGTTCTGCCCCCAAGCCAGCGGGTTATTACTGATATCTGTAGCCTCCACCTTGGAAATAGCCTGTCTGCTGGTTGTTTGCTTTCACACGAACTTGAAGACATCTAGCTGGGTTAAACTGTACTTTATATTTTTCATAGTTCCGCTATGGCGCTGCACCACGTGGTGGTTATGACAACTGTCACAGCCCTAATCCTAACACTGTTTTATAGGCATGATGTGAAAAGCAGTACGTCTGTCCACACTGAACATGAAACTCTGGATACAATCACAGCTAGTCTCATATAGTCAAACCTTCAGTAGAAGGTGCTGACTGACAGGTAAAGCAACCAATAACATTTAGTTGCTGTTTTTTGTATACTGTTCCATGTTCGGTGTTATTACCTTCAGTGGAAGGTCTAGGAACCGTTTAAATGGCCAAGGACCACCCAAAAGGCCATTTGATTGACAGGAAAAGCCACCAATCATGTTTTGTTGCTGTTTTTTGTATCCTGTTTATCCAAAGTATCACATTCAGTGTGATTACCTTCAGGACAAGGTCTGGGAACCATGTCCATTTTGAATGGCCAAGAATCGTCCAAGAGGCCATATGACTGACAGGTAAGGCGACCAATTATTTTTCGTTTGATGATGCCTCATACCTCATCCCAAAAGTCTACACCAACATTAATGTGTTTACGTCATGAGCCTCGCATACGTTTGGGAATCCAGCATTTAGTTAGATCTTGTTCAATTCTCATTGTCACAGGCATGTAAGCTTAGCGCAAGTTCTACCAGGAAACTCGAATGCCACGTCATTCATTCACAAGGCGCAATCAATCACCCCTGATATTGAGAGTGTATAAGTCTTGTACTCACCTGTCTTTGCATTCGCAAAATACTGATGCCAGCATTTACAACCCACCCTCCCTACCACCATAACCAGGTCGGTTCCGTCCATACTCGGGGGGATTAGACTCTGGCCTGTCTCCATCTTCAGACAGGAACCGCAAGAATCCGTGACCCCCCGGATTCGAACTATTGTCGGGGCCTACGCCAAAGAACTATACTATGTTACATTGCAGCCTTGGCTGCTAACTATTGTTAAATAAACTCATATCAATTCTTAACCTATCTTCGAGTCTTTCTGGTAGAATTTGTGTTATTTCCAGGTGGACCATTAAACAATGCGACACACAGTTGTTGAATTCAACCAATCAGAGGGTGACTTGGTATCTGCTAATGTGTTTCCAGTTAGGTATGCCATATGCATTAGACATTCAGCCAGCGGTTTGTAGATGTAACATCTGAGGCTGAGAATACATCACAGCTGACAACACGTACGAGATGTACAAGAAGTGGGATTTTGAGCCAATAAAGGTTTTCCCAGTGGGACATTGCAGAACAAAAAACCCAGTAATCAACTAAATGTCCTACCACTTGTTGCAGTCACAGATGGTAAGGACAGGGTGTAATTTCTCTCCTAATGTCTGATTGCCATTGGTTGAGAGACCAACAATGACATTCCTCCAAAACACATCCAACTTGAATAATTCATTTTACTGTACTGCATGTATCTTGTCAAATGCACAGTTACATATGCTACAGTTATACAGCAGGGGTAGGCAACATCGGTCCTGAAGTGCCGATGTCCTGCAGATCTTAGCCCCAACCCTGTTAAAGGTGACTCTTTAGACCTTGATTAGACCTATTTCAGGTGTGCTTGATTAGAGCTGGAGCTAAACTCTGCAGGACATCGGCAATCCAGGACCGACATTGCCTACATCTGCTATATAGTATAGTTGTTGTGATAGACAACACATATTGTTCTGAAAACAAGGCACTATACCCTGTCAGAAAAAAATGGACCCAAGCTCTCTTTTGGGAAGTACCAAGGGTCCTAATATTGTCTATTTAGGTAGAGGTATACACACGTTTGGTACCAATATGTACCTCTGAGGTACTGATATGAACTCTTTAGATGTCTACTTTTTGAAAGGGTAATGCCCCAGTGCCAGAGCTAGGGATGATTTTTGACCATTTATTCTGACAGTTTATAGATGAAATCATACAAAAGGGGGAGTGAAGTATATCTAAATTTCCATTTTCTGGTGAAATATCACTTAAAAGAAAATTTGTATTTGCAAAAATGTCAACTGTGAGTGTTTGTAAACTGCCCTGAATCTTGAAGGTTTGAGTGTTGAGTTTCTGGCTGGCAGACAGCGGTGTAAGTGTGAGGGTGTCATTGGGGTAGACAGTGTGGCGTCCCGAGCTGTGAAAGATCTTTCCTATGGGCTGAAGAGAAGGATAGTGTAGAACTGAGACATGCTTTTATGTCCTCTCTCTGTACTCACCAAAAGCAAGTGAATGTGAAAGAGGAAAATTGAGATGAGAAACAAAGAGTCACAAAAAAACCCATTTAAAGCCTGGATGCTTTGTTGTTGTTTTGTTTACTGCACTTTTAACAAGGTCCACAAACTGGAGTAATGAAGTTAGCTGGTCTATACCACACTGACTTCATTCATGAAAATGGAAACATGTTTCATCGCTGTGCATGCACCAAACTCCATTAACGGCACAAAAAATAAACAGAAGGTTTGTAATGGCCCCTTTCTGCCATTAGCAAGCAGAAGCTCCATTGCTGGCACAGAGAAAACATTCATTTTAGATGTGGACATTGGTTGGGTAAAAAACATGTTGTGGTACGATAATGGAGAGTAATCACATAATATATAGACGCACGTTAATGAACGAATTCTTCTGCCGCTCCGCTAATTCTTTCTCAACGCAATGGAAAAGTGAGATTGGGAGAAGATTACAGTGGCCTTGAATTCATTTTGTGCTAGAACGTTAATGGGTTGCGTAAATTGTGTTGACTAGAAATGAATATGAATTTGTTATGCATGCAAACAGTACCCCACGTTTAATTGAACCCTGAATGAAGAATCTTTGTTTATTGCCACACGTATAAAGCCGGTGAAATAAGTTTTCATGATTTTCACGTCCTGACATAAAATACAATCATGACAAGGACAATATGTTTCAAGCGACATTAAATATCTTGCTCAGGTGCACAACAAGAATGGCGTGTTTCTTCAGAAAATGTTACAATTTGACCCAACATTGGGTTAAAACAACCCACCATTTTGGGTTGAGACAACCCAGCATAGGTTAAATTACAACCCAACAGGTTGGGTTCCTCCATTTTTGACCCGGTGCTGAGTTGAAAATAACCCAGAATTTTTTTATATTTTACCTATCATTGGATTAAAACAACCAACTATTTTTGGTTGAAACAACCTGTCTTGGGTTAAATTACAACCTGGGCTCGTCCCTTTTTGACCCAATGCTGGGTTGAAAATAACAGTGTAGTCTTGATGGTTAAAAGAGTTAAGAACACCAGCATACCAGTCCTATGATGGGGACCAGAATATGACCACCAATACCAGTCAGAGCCACATGAACCCCCTTTTTGATTCCTATCTTTTTACTTCTAGGTAAGTTGTTATAGACAGTTTCAACAGTAAGAACATAACAAGCGGCTTTCGTGGAACAAACTTCCGGTAAACTCAATAATCAATAACAACAGTAACAACAGAGTCCTTTTAGGGTAGCTTTTTTCTTATTTCTATGACCTTAGTTTAAATCATAGCTAAAGTGTATCAAAACCTACACTGAGCTAACATTGCTGGGTAAAATGTGTACTACTTTATATAATGTATACAATGTTAAGTACAGATTGGCTGCCAAACCTCCCTTTAGTGTCGATCCACGATCTCCCCTTATCTTAAGGAAACCAAAACATTTGTTATGTTTAATGAGGTATTTGTTCCAGAGTTCAGTTTAGCCACTAGTCAGACCATTAAAGAAACAGAGACCAGAAGTTCAGTTCAGTCCAGACACTTAACCGTGACAACCATATACTGTAAAAAAAGATGGACGTAGTATCCGTGACGTCACCCATAGATTTCTGAAGATTGTTTTTGAAGTTTAAAGTAGGCTGTGCCTGCCTTCGCCATCTTGGCGTCACCGTGCATCACTCACGGATATCCGAAAATGGCTAAAGATGCGGGACATGGGTGAAACTGAGGTGGCTGGTTGCTGAAATCACACCCGCCTAGCTCGACTCTAGTGCCGGCAGTGGCTGGTCAACCGTCCCTCAAGTGGTCACACCCTTAATTTGGCAGAAGTTTAAGGCTTAATAAAATTTAAATGGATGAGTAAGAAAAAAATTCACCCCCCTCACAGTTGCCATTAAGGGGAAAATTAGCTATACAGACCAAAAACAATTTTTGTATCCGGGTGTAAATATATTATTTTCTACTGTAAAGTTGGCCATTTTAACATGGAGGTCTATGGAAATGGACTCCCTTTTGGAGCCAGCCTCTAGCAACCAGTCCATTAATTTCAGTTTAAGTCACTTCCGTATTGGCTTTATCAGAGAGATCGCGTATGTCCCATTAAACGATTTATAAAAGCAGCCCTCTTTAAATTTTCTCTTTACATCTAAACCACTAATGAAAAAAGAGTCAGATGAGAATTTCCAGTATAGGACTTTCAGTGTTGCCTTTCCTGTGAGTTGCGTGGTGAGCGACAGACACTCCTGTTTGCCTTCTGCCCCGCTGCAAATAATCACATCAAAGATGAGATCATAGTCTCTGTTTAGCCAGGATGCCCCCCTTTTCCTTGCTAGCGGGTTAAGTGTGAACCAGGCTGAGAGCTCTAATAGGCACATGCGTTTAGAACGAACTGTCTTCCCTTTCGCTGTCCCTTTCCATCGCATTCCCTCGCCCCCGCCTTTTAGACCAGCATAGCGTCAAAGCAACAGGCCATCTGGAAATGTCATGCAAGCACAGTTCTTAACTAGAATGTTATGATCCACAACAGCAAACTTGTGATGTTAGCTAATTAGCTGGAAAGTTTGAGGACGATGAATTGAACCAGGAAAATTACTTACAATATTAAAAAATGGTTGAAGGATCAGCAATATTGTTTTTGTGATAGTGCTTGTTTACGCCAGATTATACCATGGGTCTGCTGAATGCTTTATTCTGATTGGCTAATAAATGTTCCACGGGTGTTAATTATTTTTCTGAAAACGCACACCTAATGCCGAGTTCAGACTGCATGATTTTCAAAGTAGTCGGGACACAGATGTTTTCACACTTTGTGACTATCTGGGGTAGCGTTCAGTCGCTGCTGTTTTCACACTGCATGAAGGATTGGCAACAGGCGGTTCCACACTGCATGACTTTACCATAGAAAGAATCGCAGACAACTTTGTCCTGGTCCACAAACTACATCTCACAACCAAACGCATGCGAGAAGTGTCAAGGAAACAACATGAGGTCACGTGAGTTCTCACGTGAGACTGGGACTATTATTAAAAATGGTAGCCCGCAAGAAGCTAACCATACAAATTGCATGTGCGCTCATTTGCGGCATAAAAAAAGAGTAAAAAGTCATCGGCAATGTCATTTTCAGTTAAAACACATTTCACACGGCATGATTTTGAATCGCAGACAGGTTCAGATATCTAGCATGCCAGATATCTCATGAGTGTCTGCGATTTTCTGAGATCGGGTCTTTGATAATTCATTATTTGAATTTTTTGCCTTTGATAATTTGCCTGTGATTTCATGCATTTGTTGGCGATTTCTCAAAACCTGTCAGCGAGTCAAAATCAGGGCTAAAATCGTGCAGTCTGTACTCGGCATAACCTGTCAAATGTCTTAAAAAAACACCAGCGCAAAGTTTATGGTAAACGTGGTACTCTGCTTCGCGTTGTGCCGCATTACCACCTTGAGTGTGCATTATTTTTGAATAATTCAACGGCTTCTCGTCAATTATTCCTTCCTTATAATAAAAAATGTGGGATTCCAGCGGAATAAATTATTTTCATCATATTTTATTCAGGGATCCACCGATATATTGGCCTCTAATCGGTTTTGGCAGATAAAATGCATCATAACTCATGCTGTGTGATTATTTGAAATTGAGATACAATAGTGGGGGTTGCATCCAAACATTTTTTTATTTAAAATCTTTTTGCGAATTAAGAATTTTTTTGTCGCAATTTGGCGTTTACATTAATCGTTTCTTATGCAATACTTCAGAATCTGCATAAAATCATGGTCATGGAAATCCACCTAGTGACAATAGAATTGCAGTTTGCACAGTTTGTACACTTCTAGGATTTTATGACATAATCATTTGAATCGAGGAGTAAAAAGCAAAACTATCGATATTGTTAGGTGTCATTCTCGCATTGGCAATGACATTTTGTATTGGTTGCCTTGCATTGCCTTATAATATGATACCATTTTTGTCAAATTTTGTTGAAATATCTTATAGAAAATCTTAAAGTTTCAGTCTTTCAGTTGCCTTAAATGGTCTTTGTTTCTGTTTTTATCTGTTTGTCGCATAGACAGACACCACTTTAAAACCAAAGGCTAAGCTGAGGCACCATTGAAATTCAACCACGGATAAAAGCCAGGATACCACTGCCTCCCTGTTTCGAGTGGCTATTTGTCTGGCAGAATGATTTCAGAATCAAATGTGGATTCAACAAGCATAAAAAAAAAATCACTCGCCTGATACAAATCCGCTCTTTCGTCATGTAAGAGAGACAGAGTGCTTTTCGATATGATATTCAAAGCACGCATTGGGAAAACATTGGAATAGATGCTCAGAGATATTTGGAGCTATTCTGGTACAGCGTGGAATGATCTGTCAGGGGCAATGCATCACTCCCCCTATTAGCCCTGTGTGTGTGTGTGCGCATACGTGCTTGAGTATAAGACAGCGCACATACAATAAGCATATTTGCAGGCACATGTTCTGTCTGCATCCGATTTGCGCTTGAAGCCATATAGACGTACAGGGAGCCTTCTGTTGTGAGAGACAGCGGCCGATGGCTGTTGGCATGGGACTAAACAAATGCAGACTGCATCACATTTCCTCACAGACAACCCATTCAAATGCCTTTAGTAATTGTAGAGGACAGAAACACGTGCATACATACATACATACATACATACGAACACACATTGACACATTGTTACAACAAGCATGGATATCAAGGATGTAAACAGATTACTTTCTAAAAAAACAACTAACAACAGTTCAAATTTCAAAAGTGATATTGTACACAAATCAACATGCTAATGCTAATGTGCTAATATTCACTACAACATAGGGTGGCCATTCGTGCCAGTTCCGCTGGACACGTCCCGAACAGGATTTTGGGTGCGTTCTCCGGAAGTCGTGTTGGTCGACAGCATACGTCATCAAAGTTTAATATTTCGGTTTTCAATTTCAGAAAAGCAGCCGTTACATTTCAAGGTAAGAATGAAACTACAATTACTCTGTCTTAAAAAAAATTAATCTTTATGTTCTAATGTATTTTAACTGAAATGTGAGAACCTCAATGACGTATGCGGTCGAGCAACGCGACTTCCGTAGAACGCACCCAAAAACCTGTTCGGGACATGTCTGGCGGAACTGGCACAAATGGCCACCCTACTAAAACAGCATGTCCGTGTTTGAAAAAAAATGCTTGCATATAATAACACAAAAGAGAAAAGAGTTTTTAAAAAAGTTGCCTGCCAGTGCCAGAAAGGTTTATGATTTTTACAAAAGTTTAAATGGTGTACAGAAAATTTTCTTCGTTAAATATATCAAATGACAGAACAGACCTTATGCTTCAAACAAACAAACAAAAAATTTGCATCCTATCTTCACCTCTCAAATATGACTAGGTTTCCTCAAAAATACAACATTTTGAGCAAAAAGCTGAGATAATTGCATTTTTGTAAAAGGACTGCACTACACTGTTTTACTACATTGACCATGGATGAACTATGGTTTTTCAAAACCATGGTTATTTTGTGGTTATCATGGTTTAACCATAGTTAATTTTCGTAAGGGATTTACTTTTTTTTCAGTGGATGCTTCAGTGTTTTATAAGTTGGGTAAGAGCGCCACCTAGTGGATAATAGTGAAAATATACATTTCTGTAAAAAGTCGGCAATGGCGGGGAAAGAGTAAAAGGTGTAGTTTAACCAAAAAACATTTTGCTGGTAACCACACCGTTGAAGGGATCCATTGCCTTCCATGGTAGGACAAAAAATACTATCAAAGTCAGAGGGTGCCGTCAACTGTGTGGTTACCATCATTTAACAAACAGCTTTAGAACAACACAGGGGAGAGTAAATGACAGAATTTTCATTTTGGGAAAACTATCCAGTCTATTTGACACTTAACTTCTAGACAATTCCCAAATCCAAAGTTAATGCATCTTCCAGCAAGGAGTACCCCAACCATGCTAACCAGCCAAACCATGACACCTTGGCAATGACACACGTAGGTGTGCACCTAAATGTGATCCCCTTACCACTGACAGATCAATATACCTCTGAATAATCTATGATCTCCAGAATACCCGGCTCTGGTCATTGATCCTGCCGATCGATCAGGCCTTGAATGCTTCATTCTCCCGAGTGCTCTGTAGTCTAACTCTGGAAGTCCCATTCTTCATCTCCAGTGAATTTGCAATACCTTTTGCTCAACAAAAGACTCTTCTGTGTCCTTTTCAGCTGCTAGAATTTAGCACATCTCTTTAAAAATGCCTGTGACGCACTTACATTGATGCGAGACACCAGAATTGTTTTAACTTTTGCAGTGAGAAGGTTGTGCATTTATGCAAATGTGTGTTTAAATCATGTTATGGATTGTTTATGGGTGCCGGAGAGAGACGGGGTTTCCTTGCACATTTTTGTTTAGGAATGATGTCACGTCTTCTGAGCATCATAAAACTGAAACCTTGACACTCAGCAGTTATGTCTTAAAGAGAACATCAACGGTTCATCTAAACCTTGTGATGAACCTGTCCTATCTAAAACCCTTCAAATTTATTAACCACCTATGGCATCTTACCTCTTAGGCGCTTGTGTGTAAACATCTTATGAGGCCATGAGTTAATGTCTTCAATCTGAAAGCGGAAAACTATGTACATGTGTTTATAAGACCTATGGCAACCACAACAACTCTGTGGCGACATTCCCACAGAGGGACAAGCAATTTAGTCGTGTGCACTTTTTGTGTAACGCTAAACATGTTAATCCAGTCTGCTCGAAGGGGTTGCAGGGAGGTCAGGGGCTAAATCAAGGCCACCTAAGTTCAATATTACATGCAAATAACCAAAAGCAGTGGACGTGGACATGAAAGAAGAGGGCTGGCTGGCGAGGAGGTCAGTTGCCAATAATATTATCCGGCTCACAGCGCTAAACGGACAAGACAGCGGTTTGAGTGTGTGACTCACATGCTAGCCCAGAACCATCTCTGAATTTGTTTCCTCTTCACTGAGCTGATGTCATAGAGGAGACAGAGCCTACCCAACCTGACCTCCACACTGACCCGAACCTCCAGCTTCTCTAACATGACTGCCATGCTATTGCTATCACGTTCCTCTCAAAGAATGCCTCAGAATAAATCATGATGACAGATATAATCTTCCTCAGGAAAGGTGGATGTAAAAGAGATTGTGATACTATCGAGAACAAATGAAGAGGTCAGATGCAAAACGACACAGATGAGTCTGACATGTTTTCTTGTAAACTAGTATTATTTATCAGACTTATAGTTGATTCTGCCTGTTATTTCTGAATGGCCTGAGGCTGAGATTAAGCAGAATTTGACGAAGGATTAACGTGTGTTAATTGTGCGACTGCAGCAAGGGTGATGGCCTAAGGGTGTTTTCACACATACACTGTTTAGGTCGGCCCAAATGACGTGTTGCTCCGAGTATGGTTTGTTTGGGTCAGTGTGAACACAACAGCCGCACTCGGGTGCGCACTAAACGGCCGCTCCGAGACCACCTGTTTAGAGCAGTCGCCGAACTCTGGGGCGACCCACCTGTGGTGTGAACACTGCTGGACCTCGGGCCGAACCAAATACAGGAAGTTCTCCACATGTTTGAGCCACTGGGCTTCCGTCGTGACCTGAGCCGGGTGTTATATTGTGGGTTAACAACAAGCCAATCCTGGTCCGTTGCAGAGATTCGCTGTCTCCTTTACGTTTGAGCTGATGATTTTATAAATGCATAGCTGTCCTCCACACACAAATAGTGACATTACGGGCTTTTTAGCAAACAGCTCCGTGAGAAAGGCTTTAATAGAACAGCTACGGAATTTCGCGTTAAAGCAAAGAAACTTCGCAAAGACGTGCATCGTTTATCTCCACATCTTGATAGCTGCGCTCTCCCTGTCAGGCTGGTTGTCGTGGATACGTGGGGGTGGTCATGAGACGGTAAGAGCTGTCAGAGACCAATGACAGCACTTACGGTTGTCACATGGTGTACGGTGAGGCATTTCTAGTACAGTAAAAAAATGTGTGAGAACACGGACCGCACTAACTGAAAAATGTTACAATGTATTTTGGTGCGCTCCGAGGCCGCTCCACGGTGCGCACCAACATACGTGAAAACACTCTAAAACAAATTTCCCCAGGTAGGACAATAAAAGTTAAACCTAAGCTTTGTTTATTCTCACACTTTGCTACGCACCGCGAGCCTCCACTGATTGAGTGGGTGTCTTAACAAATGGACGAGGCGTTTATAGTTGACGCACTATTCTTTAAAACGACAGGGGGCGCCGAGAGCAATCAAGTCCAAAACCAACACAAAGTAAAGGATAGAAATCATTCGCTGGAACAGCCCTGGTACTTGTAACATCAGAGTTTGATATAAACAAACAATACAGAGATCTTAAGGTTTGTATTTTATTCCTCATTCAGTGGTTCATTCAATACAAATATAAGACAATAATTCTGATTCATATGTAAAATAATTCGTGTTTTTGATAGCAAAGTTTCCATACTTTACTTTAAGAGTGTCATACAAATAGTATATGCATTGTTTTGCATGGATTGATCAAAGAGATACATCACAGGGTTGCCTGCTAGGACAGAATTACCTCGAGGTCGGTCATTTTCGGATGTGGAGCCGCACCAACGCGCTCATCCGGACGGCTTGAGTATAAACAAGGCTTTACCTTACCTTACCTTACCTTACCTTACCTTACCTTACCTTACCTTACCTTACCTTACCTTACCTTACCTTACCTTACCTTACCTTACCTTACCCTCTAAAAAATTGTGCTAAACAGCACTTAAGTGGTTCACTTGCTCGTAATCATAGGGGAACCATTTTTAGTGCTAAATATAGGTGCTATATAGGTGCTCTGTAGCGCTAAAAATGGTTCCCATATGATTACAAGCTTTAAGTTCTATTTAGCACCATTTTTGAATGTGATGGCATTTAGCATCATTTGCATCTGAGCTCAGTAAGTGGGATATTTAATCCCATTACACATTTTTCTATTTACATCAAGGACACAAACTATTCCAAAGATTAAATAAGGCCTTAAAAGTTATTTGGATTCATTATACAGTATTTATCTATTTATTTTGAAATTGTCTGAGATGCCTGAGAGCCCGACCATTGTGAAATGCCATTGGTCCAAACTATCCATCTGCATAACAGCACATCAAACATAATATAAATTCATAATAATGTATATTCAGAATCTGTCCTCTATGAGATTTATTTTATAAAATGAATTTTTAGATGTCACATCACATCACAAATCTTTTTCTTAGATATATCTTTAAGAGGACATATCATGAAAATCTGACTTTTTCTATGTTTAAGTGTTATAATTGAGTTCCCAGTGCTTCTATCAACCTAAACAAATGTGAAAAAGATCAACCCAGTAACTTAGTTTTGGTAAACCATTCTCTGCAAGCATGTGAAAAAATAGGTCATTCAGATTTCACCTGTTTTGTGATGTAGGTAATACGTCTTATTACAATAATATCACCGCTTTATCTGCACTATCCAACCATTTAATGCAGAGAAAAATATCAGGAAAAAAATAGTTGTCAGCACAATTGAGTTTCAATTTTAACAAACCACCATCATGGCGATCAGTGTTTGCATTTAATCAACTCAATTGCATTTAAAGGGACACACCCAAAAACTGCACTTTTTTTGCTCGCATCTAGAAAGAGCTAATTTTAACATGCTATAATAAATTATGTGTGGGGTATTTTCAGCTAAAACCTCACATACGCACTCTGAGGACACCAAAGACTTATATTACATCTTTAAAAAAAATCTCATAATAGGACCCCTTTAACACTGTCATATGTCAAAATATGTACTCCAGCTGTCACTGGGGCGGATCCCTTTTAAAAGATACAGCTTTGGACCTAAAGAGTTCATATACGTACCTGAAAGGTACACATTGATACCAAATACATACAGTATGTACCTGAATAGTGCATATTAGAACCTTTTTGGGGTACCTTTTTTCCAGGGGTACATATTTTGACCATTTTTTCTAGGTGTATCTTTATATTAACTCTGTCTTACTTAACATTTTATACGGTATTGCTGTAGAATGGCTGAGCCTCACATCAAGCATTTCAATGTATACAAACATCATTATGTATCACTGACATCTGTACATGACAAATTAACTTGAAACTTGTCATAACACAAACCATAAGCAAACCATTTATGTGCTTCCATAGACAAGGTTGACAGATTACTTTGACTCAAGCCTCACGCTTTATTTATATTTTAAACATTTTAATTTAAAAATGTTTGTTAAAACTTACACCACAGGTGTAAAACGTAAAATTAAATATGGAGGGTTTTGGGACGAATAAGGTCAGAAAAACTGGAGGTTTTCATAGTCTAGAAAGGACTGGCAGAGACACAAGTGGAGCACAAGTGGAGCTCCGAGGAATAATTAGAGAACATCATTTAGTCTCGACTGTAGCGTTACACCGGAGGGAATAGGCAAGGGTCAAGAGAGGATCAGTCTCAATAGGGATCTTCATCTATTGCGCAGCACTTTTACGACCTTTACCCCTCTCTGTCACTCATCCTCAAACGCTTCAAAGCGGCTAATAATGCACACCGGGCACGAAAACCCAAAGTCCAGGTAGTTCATCGCACCACCAGCTCGAAATTTAGGCTATCGCTGCGATGACAATCTATAATTACGTGCAATGCTTCTGTGACATATAGTAATTGGGGCCATTATTGCAATTAGTATTCACATTCAACACATTCAAAACATTTAACACTGACAATACCAGGCAGTACTCAGCGGGTCGTCTCGATGAAGGGTTGTGGGATTCAGCCACAGTGCTTATTCGGGCGACAACCTAAAGCTTGTTACGACCCATCCTTTCACATTCTCCACATGCAGTCATTTAATCCAATTACATACCGTCGAATTATCCGAATCAAATCAACTCTTATAGGGTTAAAGTACCCGCTCCCCATATAATAACATTTAGGCTAATTAAACTCTATAGGGGTTGATTAAATTGAATCATTTTACAGGTTTTTACTCGACTAAAGTAGATCACGGCGTGATTCACAACTCAACTACAATCCACATACTTGCTGCTGCTGTATAACGACCCGGTTTTCTAGCCTGGCTGCAAACCTCAAGGGAAGGTACAAGTAAAATCCCCATCGCTATGGCAACCAAGCAGTCGTTTACTGGTGTAGAAATCGTTCGTTTCAGAGGTTGCAACATTATTGGCTTTTACGGCAGCTTGCCACCCCTCTTACGAGGCCTGCTGTTGTGTCTGCCGTGAGACCCTGCCAAATCCCACCTCAATATCCTCACACTGCATTTTCGCGAGCGTATTAGCTGTTTCGCCTCGGCCTGAAGTAGACATGAGAGCATTACCGCAGAAACGTGCGCTGAGGAACGTGCACATCACTTGCCGAAACTATAGCGAAAGTGAGAAATCCTTATAAGACATCACAACACACTCCACCCTAAAAAAACTGATGAGGTGGGTTGTTTCTTTAATGACCCGCTAATGAGTAAAAGATCACCTCAGCCTGCACACACCCTGCTAATTAGATAGACATTGACAACAATATTGTTTTCCATTGGCAGCCACCAGGGAGCAAAATCAATCTCTGACTTTACAGACAGCAGCCACCTGAGCTGAGAAAAACGAGCCCTGAGGCCAAACTCCAGAGTCTCATTTTAAAGGTGTTGCACTTAACCAGCGTATCGATTCAGTTCATAGAGATGAGTCGCGAGTAATCGCTAATGCATTTATGGTGCCTTTAATATCTCAGACTTTACAACAAAGCAAAGGCTCTGATGACACCCAGTTAGTAACAAAATCTCACAAGCTGTCATAATTAACAATAACAAAAGGCAAAGTAACACTCAGAAAGCACTTTAAGGGCCTATATACCAAATTAACACCTACAGTAAGACACCGGCAGATAAACATAACGCGGCATCACCTTGAGTTATATTACCCACTTTAGAAAGCATGTCGACAGATTGCACATTACGCACAATAGGCACTTGCTGGTCTCTACACGGTTTAAGCAGGTCTGCAGGACTTTACTAAAACAAACACGAAAATGGCTTCTGTGAGACGCTCTTGGTGCGTGATTTATAGGCCTGTCATGTAATGGTGTATATAAACACCATATTTCAGCATGAGATGATTTTGGTGTCACAAAACCTGCCAATTCTCGGCAGTGTAACAAATTTGATGTCTGAACCGATGCAATGAAAGCGTACAACGTTAGCACGGATAAAGTCCCTGACACGATCGCAGCTGAGGCAGAATGAATGTTTTTTGAAAGCTTTCCTCGCCGATAAAGTTCTCGGTGACTATGTTGAGCCTTCGACAATTTTCCATTAAAAAGCACTCAATGGGAACACATCTGACCAGCTGCGTGGATAGCGTGTAAAGCGGGGCATGTTTCTGCAGGCTTTAGGGGATATTTGAACATCCCAACCGGAATTTGCATCGCAGATGTGGCGACGATCAGCAGGGGTGTGTTCTTATGAATAAACATCACTTTTATTTTGGATAATTATGAGATGCGTTCGACTATTTTATGTTCGGCTCCATCAGCATAATAACATGACATCGCAAAGCCTATTAGTGATAAGAGCAATTCTATGCAAATGTCAACCTTTCCATAAAAAAACCAAATGTTTTTAACTATACTGCTATTTCATTCATTTTGATTATTAAAAGAGTAAAAGAGTTGGATTCCTCATGGTAAACAAAGGCAAAGTGTCAAAAAAGTATTTCTGTGCTAAATGCACTTCGCAAGGGTTCGTACAAGTTTTGCAAAGCTTTTTTATGAAACTGAAAGGTTCATACATAACAATCTTGCTTTATTTCTTTTATGGGCAACTTCAGTGCAGGAAGTACAGTGGAAGTCCTTATATGGGCACTTTATCCGGAATAGCGAATAGTGAATTAGAAGTTATCCAAAGATAGTGGGATAATGTTTTGATTATGTTGCAAACTCGTGAGGTTCGAATTTACTCGGAAAGAATCGGTACATTTTCATTTTTTTCCATAGCTGTGTGTGGAAGAGAGAGAGAGAGAGAGAGAGAGAGAGAGAGAGAGAGAGAGAGAGAGAGAAATGGCAGGCCTCATTTGGCTTGTGTTTCTTCATTAGCCCTGCGTTCTCCTCATGCAGATGGGCAGCTGCATTCAGGTGTGTCTGCGCCGAGATAAAGAGTCAATCAGGGAAAGAGGACGACGGCAAAAAAACTAAAATAACCTCCATAATTAAGCAGCAAAAACAAAGGCGCCCATTGATTTCCTGTCCAAGGCTAAAATGGAGGGCACAGAAATGGAGCGAGGATGTGTTTGTGTGTGTGCTCTTTAAGAACCGTGCAAAGGCCTGAATGCTGTTAGAAATGGCTGAGTAAAGTCTGTTTGTGTTTAACTGACCCTGCACAACAATGTTGTCCGTAAGAGTGATTTGATACGATGCTTCCAGAACATTTCAGACCTACAAAAGATATTACCAAGGGGTTAAACTGGGATTTTTAAGGCTCACAACACACACTGTTACTGCTTATCTCATGTTAATCTTGAGTAGCTATAGAGTAGTAATACATCCTTCATATCTCCAAAGAGTCGTTAGTTTTATTAGATTTATAAAAGACAGATCAGCTGTACAGATTCTTTCCGAAAAAATCTGAGCTCTTGGAGGTGTACCAGCGAGCGGAGCGAATCACAAGCAAGCAGCCCAAAAAATCTTATCTTATGATTTACTACATGTTCATGGTGTTTACTGTTTACATTATATGCACTTACATGCTGATTGCCAACAAAACACAAAAAGACATTTGATGCAGTTTTACTTTCCGCCTGCGACTCATAACGCGTCTGGGACCCCCCTTTTAACAAAATCCAGTGTTAAACAAACACACACAACTTCACTGCTACCCAGTAAACAAAACTATATCCATTTCCATAAGGCTGGGTTCATTGGGAAGCTGAACAAGCTTAAAGAATAATTCCGGTATTTAACACTTTGAGTCTCATTTCTGGTTTGTTTTGGATGAATTACAGTGATGGACACAGAAATTTTGACAATGGGTCGTGTCTTGACTTTTCGACTCATTTAGAAGCGTCTCTTGACTGCTTCAGAATGGAAGTCAATGACCTGCACAAAATGTCATTAAAACAACACTTAACATTCATTTTCAAAACTGTACTACTCACGAGTGGTTCGTGGTGTTCGTTGATGATTAAAAACAAATATATTGGCGCAATATATGATTTTAATCCGTGTTATTTGCTAAAGTGGAACTATTTTTTCAGATACCTCACAACCGCGTATATACTTCCGCTCTATATTTGAGTCTGAAGCATGAATGAACATAGTCCAACCAACTGTAATAAAACGGTAGCATACTTTCAAAATCAAGTTTATTTATAACACTTACACCATCCAATATGTTTTTTTTTCATCAGCAGAACAATAAATAAGATATTTTGCAGAAACCCCAGTGCTCCGTCATGCAAGTCAACAGATCCGCACACTTTAACAGCTAAAGCATATATATCCAATGCAACAGTAATCCCCCATAACTCTGTGTGACATATTGACGTCTTGTGAAGCAAATCAATCAGTTTTTGCAAGAAACTGAACGTTATTTACAACACTATTAGCGTGAATGCCAAAGCAGGAAGCGCGTTTTCCGTTTGAGGCGATCTTCCACTGGGGCCGTTTGGTGGCTGTTGGCTATGGATGTTGGTCTCTCTGCGCCACCTATAGAGCGGGAGCGTGAAGCGCACTTCCTGCTTGGCAAAAGCTCTGCATTAACGCTGTAATATATATATATATATATATTCGAATCTCAAAACTGAAAATCGAATGTCAACCCACGGAACGAATATTCGAATATTCTGGTCCAGGCCTAAAAATATGGGAAAAATTTATTCTGAGAGAAACCGATTAAAAAAACTACAACCACATGTAAACAGACCCTTTTCTGTTTCCCGGCGGCGAAGTGATATATCAGCGAGCAATGAGTCTTCCAAGAGAAGTCAATGGAATTTTACAAAATGCCAAATAAAACACGACAGAAACTGTATTTCGCTACACAACTTGTCTTTAATCATCAACGAACACCACGAACCACTCGGTGAGCAGCACAGTTCCGAAAATGAACGTCAAGTGTTGTTTTAATGACATGTTTGTGCATGGCCATTGACTTCCATTCTGAAGCAGTCAAGAGACGCTTCTAAACGAGTCAAAAACTCAAGACACGACCCATTGTCAAAATTTCAGTGTCCATCACTGTAGTTCATCCAAAACAAACCATAAATGAGACTCAAAGTGTTAAATACCGGAATTATCCTTTAAATTTCTATCACAAACAACAACACACTTCTTTGGTGACGTTGATTTCGTGTCAGTTCTTGGTTGGTGTGTGCTTGCACTATTCCAGCTAAAGTGCCCATATAAGAACTTCCACTGTACTTCCTGCATTGAAATTGCCCATAAAAGAAATTAAACAAGATTGTAACGTATGAATCTTCCATGTTCGAATAAACTTTCTGAAACGTTTACAAACCTTGGCAAAGTGCATTCGGCATACGTCCAACTGCTTTTTGACACTTTGCCTATGTTTAGCATTAGGAAACCAACTTTTAGTGGGCGTGCACACCAAAGCTTTTACGCCAGCGGCCAGCATATGTTTTCAATAGGTTCCAATGGAAGCACTGCGTTTTTCAAAAAAGCCAGCAGCTGGCAGTTTTTTCCGCACTGAAAGCCAGCGTTCTGCGCTTTAGCCGCGCTCATCGCTGAATGCCGAGAGTTAAAAAATATTCATCTTTGTATGAAGAGCTCAGCTTGTCAATGTCAGCTCTCACATGGCCGTCCAATCACAGTGAAGGAGGGGCGGGACTGATATCACAAAAAACAACTGGCGCGACCAAACGACTGATTAACAAAGCAGAAGTATATCACAGCAACCAAAGCGCTCAGCTGAAGAAAGCTGGCAGCCGGGCGTTTTCAGCCACGTGAAAAAGACAGTGTTAATAAGTCAGAATGCATTAAATAACTTGAACCCCCACAAGGTCTGGTAACCTTAAATCTTGTGATAATCCTAGTGTAGTCTTTCATAAACAGACATTTCCCAGAAAACAAACAACAGAGAAACAGAATAAATGATAGCAGGTAAAATAAAATGCATATACATTAAATACTGTCAAATATATTTGCCAGTAACTTACTATAGATTTAAATTTATGTTATTTACTGACAACCAGTGCAAAAAGCTCTTTGGCCTTTGTCACTAGACATGTGTTTTATTAAAATTTTAATTTGTTTTATAAGTCTTGCATGACTTTATGTTTAGATATTTTCTGTACAGCACTTTGGTCAACTGTGGTTGTTTTACAGTGCTTTATAAATAAAGATTGATTTGATTTGAACCAAAATCTGAAGGAAAACATAAAATACATTTACCTATTTGTTTGTTTGTTCATTTATACATGTTTGCACTTTAACAAGACGAAAATAAAGCGTATTAAAATGATTCAAATGTAGAGACGTATTGTGCAGCTTTTAAACTGACCAAGAGAGTGTAACAAGTGACCTGATCTGTGTTTGTTGTGTGTCTATCTCTTCTCTTGACAGTGACTTTTTCATTTTCAGCCCTGGCAAGGCTCAGCAGCTCATCCCAGAGGACAGAGACGGTCTTCAAACAGGAAGGTGAGAGAGAAAGAGCCTTTTTCCTCTTCTCAATCCCAATCACTGTTGCTTCACTGACTCCAGTTAACTTCAACACAGTCGAGCAATCTAAGACCCTCCTTCTCTAAACACACACACACTAAGATTAACCTTAATCAGGTTATTAGATTTTGCTTTTTGAAAATTTAATTTTATAAACCATTTACAAAACACTTTCCTCATTTTAGATTTATTTCTTTATTTCTCAAGAGGCACATTTCTCATTAAGAAAGCTTTATGCATAAAAAACAAGAAAGTACGACTGAAAAATGCCTAAAATCCTGTGCGGGTGCATGAAATGCATGAGATGAAAGTCATATCAGTGACCTAGAAAAAGCTGTTTTACTCTGTGCAAGAATGTGACATACGATGAATACAGTTGGCTTTATTATTGGACATTTTCTCTGAAATGAACCAAGGTCATAAAGATGAACTCGGAAATCAGTTGAGGAATCAATAAAATGATAAAAAAAGTGATGTAACCAACCTTGTCTTCATTATCTGTTTTGTATACTGTACTAACTTTACTTGCATCACACAGCACCAGATGTGAGTAAAGGCATATAGATGGCAATGAAAACTTTTTTTGTTCAAACCGTTTAATGTTATTTTCCAGTAAGGTGTGTAACATTTGCGCAATTAGCGTTAAAAATGTACAGACTTGTGTTAAGATCCCCTCACATGATATCAGACAGAGCATCACTTAAATGATACCCAACAGGACCTCACAAAGCACTTGGACAACTTTCAAGGTGTGCGGCCACTGTGGGTCATGTGTAACATTTGAAAGTGCCCAAGTTTTAAAAAAAAATTAGGTAAAAACTTCCAAAATTTGAAAGGACGCATCACAACTTAGTTATAATGACTGCAACACCCCTGGTGGTCGCACAAAACAAATGTCTGACCGCAAAGACACCAAGGCAGTTTGGAAACACTTTCCCCAAACGCTGTGAGATTTTGCAGACGGGATGTCACATCCGTTCGGGTGGAGGAAGTGAGATGCCCCACACAAGCAGATGGAGGAAGAAGGGACAGAGGGGTAGAATCTCATTAGGTCTGGAATGTGTTAGTGGTGACGACCTGACAGGATCAGATTAGTGATGCACACATTCTCTCTTTTTCTCTCTCCCTCCTGTCACCCCCATCTGCTATATCGCTCCCGATAGAAACGGGGGAAAAAAAACTCCTTGATCTGTGTGAATGTAGTCAAGCTAAATCACCTGTGCCTTATGCACTTAAACATGGGTAGACAAACTCTTGGCACAATGAGTACACGTTAAATAAATATATAATATATCGCATTTTAAACATATCTAAATTTTAGAAATCTAAACACTGTAATGGCAGGCCAAGTGAAGTTTTTTAATTGCAGTGACCAGAGCTAAGAGACGATGAATGAAATGATTGACAGCACTGATGTTCTTAGTTTCAGTAGTTACCATGACTTCTCAACAGAGAAAAAAAACTCACCGTGGCCTCCTCGCAGGGGGGCGGGAGAGCGGTAGATGGAGACGGGGGACGGGTGATGCCTGGCTTCTGCCGGGTGATGGTGATGCTGGGTCTCAGAATGAGAAAACGTGGAGGATGACAGGACAGGGGGGTTATCTGGGTTCAAGCCCCACGCGGTGCCAAACACACACCCTACGGCCAGGGGCAGGACGCGGGCGAGCCACAAGGAGCTTCGGGTCTCGGAGTGGGGGCGCATGGTTATCGCCCCCTCCTAGCTGCAGAAGTGGACGGTTTCAGTGGGTGGGAGGGAAAGACAAATGTGTGGACCTGCACCTGATGCCCATTAAGATCCCATGGTAGGGAATGCAAGCACCTATATTGCCAAAAATCCAATGCAAAATCCTAGGGTTTGACAAAGAGGTCCTGAAAGAGTTTGCAAATATAGTTATTCCTCAGTCCCAGCAGATGTTTCAGTTGCTCCTTGGAGAGACAGAATCAAAGTGCAGCGTATCCCTTATTGACCCAACTCATCTCTGGAAGCGAACAGCAACCGGTAACCTGCGCCACTCCGTGAGGTCCTGCCCGCTTTCTCCACAACTGAGACGGAGAGCTGCTTCCCTCTCCAGCGCTGGCGTCCGCACACACACACACACAGCCAATGAACCAAAAGTCTTGACAGATATCGAATGCCAAACCCCCCTTCACCAGTCTCAGAGCAAGAAAGAGAGACAGAAAAGAGACTCCGAGAGAGATGCTGCCGGAGAGGAGGGAGGGAGAGAGGAGCAGGGGGGATGGACGGGGGAGGCTCGACTCAGGTGAAAGTAAGAGGAGACGACGGGATGGATGTGGAAGAGGAGGCGGGAGCTGCTTAGATGTGGGCCAGCCCTATGCAAATCGCTCCGGAGCGGCGAGCAAATCAGGAGGGCTGGCTACCTCTGCAGAGGAGTGAGCAGGCTTTGAATCACGAGGAAGAGAGAACACGCGCGAGCGAGAGAGAGAGAGAGGGAGCGTATAGATGAGGGCGAGCGAGAAGAATGTGAGAATGAGGAAAGGAGTGAAAGAAAAGCGAGAGAAACGGGGAGAACGCGAGAGATGCCTCGCAGGCAGCGATAGAATCGGATTTCTTGGTGATAAGGATGTCATATGAGCTGAGAGATCTGCTCCGTGTTTCGGATGCCCACAGAGGCGGAGGGAGCGAAAGAGAGATTCATAATACGTATAATGTTACACAGATCTGATACAGGCTGATATTCATTTCTTCGGCAGACACAAACAAATGTCGCCGCTTCGGCAGACAGGCGGTCTCGGAGAACCAGCCACTGGAAAATGCAACAAATAAAGGTTTGCAGTTATCCTATAGTGAAGAAAAATGATAAAGGAGATCTCCTTAATATGTCAGGTGTTTCTTGCACACCTCTTGCCTGGTTTTGCAGGTCTGTCATGTCTGTCACTCAGACAGTACCCTTACAAAAAGTACAGCTTTACACATAAAGAGTTCTTAGTAGTACCTCAGATGTACCTATTGGTACCAAATGTATAATGGTACACATTAGGACCTTTTTAAAGGGTACTGTGACAGATCGGGTACATATTTTGACCATTTTATTCTCTCTAAACATCTCTAAACATGAAAAAAATTCTTATGAAGCTCCAACCAAATCAGATTGTACACACTACATTTTTATTTATAATACTTCTGAAGAAATGTATAAGAAACATTCAAAACGGTGTAAATAATTATCACACTGAAGGGGCTTATTTCGCGATTACAACCTGCTTTTGGTTTAATCATTTGTAAATATAATGTCATATGTTGATAAAAGTCATTTATATTTATGTCTATATGTTATTAGTTCTGAGCCAATCAGAATCAAGCATTTTAGAGTGACATGTCTTTTACCCACTCATAACGCAGTAATTATTTTTTAACATGACGGGTCGAACTGTGATGTCTTCTGCAATATCAAACTGATAAAGTTATGTCTTTCCTCATTTAAAGCAGCAGTTTTCTACGCTGGCTCTCGCAGAAAATTTGGAAGTGGATCTCGCTGAGACTAATCGTGTAAAATTGCCTAAACCCAAAAACATCTAATTCATCATATTTCAAACTGTCACCACCCACAGTCTCCTTGCTGACGAACGTCTTCTTTATAGCGGCTCATGACGAGAGATGAGAGCCTCTTATCTGTGTGCCGAAGATTAAGCTTGTTTACTCATTGTGCTCATGCAACATAAACCAAAGAGGAAATGAACACAGCTCAGAGTCCAGATGAAGTCACCGCGACCCATCTCTCCAAACAAGAACATGCTAGTCAACTCTCTACATCAAGTAGTCAACACTTAAACGTGTGTTTAGGGGTACTGAGGACTAAAAAATACCAATTGTCTTCCTTTTTTAAATATTGGTGGAAACATTTATGTAAAAATCTATATATTAATTATCATTACCGGTAGTTATACCAGGAGCTGTTGAATGCTTTATTCTGACTGGTCGAGAAATGTTCCATGGGTGTTGATTATTTTTCTGTAAAACGCACACCTAACTTGTCAAATGTCTTAAAATATGCACCAGAACAATGTTTGTGGTAACAGTGATATAAGCGGAATAATTGACTCCTTTGAATTATTCGAAAATAATACACTTTGCGTCGTTCCGCATTAACACTATGGGTGTGCATTATTTTTAAATAATTCAACGACCAGTCATCAAATATTCCTTACACATTAATTTCATTCCACACCTGTCTGTCCATCTTCAACATTTAATTCATAAAACACTGCAAACGTTGTAAGGTATTCACTAAGTCATTAAAAAACAGCTACAGTACGTGATTACTCACTGCCCGACCATTTAAATGGTCCGTGTGATCCCAAACCTACTTCATAATTCACCTTCAACAGTTTGGTAATGAGAAATTCATTTTCTTCACAGGAGGGAAGGATGTGGTCTGCTTTAATGAGTCTACTTTAATGTTTTACTTGAACCTGACTTTTTTGGGGTAAAAATGAACAAAAACCTGTATTCGAGTAATAAACAACCTTAACCTGATTCACAATTATGGTTGTCATAATAATGTAGAGCTGTCGGGTCAGATTTCGCAGGAAATGTCAGTTGTTTTTCAACAAATGTAAATAAGTAGAGCGACAAGTAAATTCTTGTTTCAAACAGAGATGGTGATAGAGAGGAAAATGACTGTAGCTTTAACATCAGAACTCCCAAGCATTCATGTCAGCACCTTACCTCTGTTTTAATGGTGTTTTTCCCACGGGTCTGTTGAATGCTTTACTCTGATTGGTTGAAAAATGTTCCACAGGTATGGAATAATCATCAATTATTCCTTACATACACATCAAAAGCTAATTGATTTTTGTGAGTAGATTACATACAAAGTCAATGCAAAGGAGGGAATAGACGCAAATTCATGCCGGGCGATGCACATGACACAAATGAATTAGGTGCCGTGAACGCGCACAGTTCACAATTCAAATTAAGCAAAAAATAGTCATGGAATCGCGCAAGCCAATCAATGAAGTGCATGTCCTGTTTGACACGTTCGGTTGTATCAGTAAATGGAGGAGAGAATTATTGTAGCCATCTGTGGACATGCCTCTAGATTCTGCTGGGAACCCAAACATGTGAGCGGTTAGCTTTACGGCATATTTGGGACTTCAACAACAGGTACAGAGCATTAATACACTCTAAAAATGACTGGGTTATATTTGACCTATGTTGGGTAAATATTGGACAGAACACATGCTAGGTTAAAAATGACCCAATGCTGGGTTTAAATGACCCAATGATGGGTTAAAAATGACCCAATGCTGGGTTTAAATGACCCAATGATGGGTTAAAAATGACCCAATGCTGGGTTTAAATGACCCAATGATGGGTTAAAAATGACCCAATGCTGGGTTTAAATGACCCAATGATGGGTTAAAAATGACCCAATGCTGGGTTTAAATGACCCAATGCTGGGTTTAAATGACCCAATGATGGGTTAAAAATGACCCAATGCTGGGTTTAAATGACCCAATGCTGGGGTTAAATGACCCAATGATGGGTTAAAAATGACCCAATGCTGGGTTTAAATGACCCAATGATGGGTTAAAAATGACCCAATGCTGGGTTTAAATGACCCAATGCTGGGTTAAAAATGACCCAATGCTGGGTTTAAATGACCCAATGCTGGGTTTAAATGACCCAATGATGGGTTAAAAATGACCCAATGCTGGGTTTAAATGACCCAATGATGGGTTAAAAATGACCCAATGTTGGGTTTAAATGACCCAATGCTGGGTTAAAAATGACCCAATGCTGGGTTTAAATGACCCAATGATGGGTTAAAAATGACCCAATGTTGGGTTTAAATGACCCAATGCTGGGTTAAAAATGACCCAATGCTGGGTTTAAATGACCCAATGATGGGTTAAAAATGACCCAATGTTGGGTTTAAATGACCCAATGCTGGGTTAAAAATGACCCAATGCTGGGTTTAAATGACCCAATGCTGGGTTTAATGACACAATGATGGGTTAAAAATGACCCAATGCTGGGTTTAAATGACCCAATGATGGGTTAAAAATGACCCAATGCTGGGTTTAAATGACCCAATGATGGGTTAAAAATGACCCAATGCTGGGTTTAAATGACCCAATGATGGGTTAAAAATGACCCAATGTTGGGTTTAAATGACCCAATGCTGGGTTAAAAATTACCCAATGCTGGGTTTAAATGACCCAATGCTGGGTTTAAATGACCCAATGATGGGTTAAAAATGACCCAATGTTGGGTTTAAATGACCCAATGCTGGGTTTAAATGACACAATGATGGGTTAAAAATGACGCAATGATGGGTTAAAAATAACCCAATGTGTGGTAAAAAAAAATTACCCAGATGCTAGGTTAAAAATGACCCAATGCTGGGTTAAAAATGACCCAATGATGAGTTAAAAATGATCCAATGATTGGTAAAAAATGAGCCAATGTTGGGTTAAAAATTACCCTATGTTGGGTTTTGTTAAGCAACCATGGGTTAAAATAACCCAGCAGTTGGATTAAAACAACCCAGCATGTGTTCTGTCCAATATTTACCCAACACGAGTAAAAAATAACCCAGCAATTTTTAGAGAGTAGTCTTTGTCTCCATAATAGAAAAATGACGCAGAAATAAATGTTGTTGTTGTTGTTGACGTGTCCGTGAAGACATTTCTCGCTTCGCAGTGTTTTTATTTGTGTGAGTGAGGCGAACAAAAAGTCCTGCGAGTAATCTAAAGCAAATATTCACTTTGCTTTTGGTGTGTATACAGCATATGTCTGACCAAGCTTCTTCTCTCTCCCAATGTCTGCTCACACTTTATAATACCAAACATTTTTAGACAATGTGGCGTAAAAATTATTTAGGTCTCTATTCTCAGATGTGCTTAAATGTCTGAAAACAGCAAATATCTGAGCTATGCAGTCTAATCCATTTGGGGTTTATTTAGTGGAAACCTAATGAAAAATGGCAGTAAAAGAGAAGGTTAGATTTTCCGTCTCCGCGATTCCACGCATACATAAAATCATCCTAGTCCCTCCCCATCCTACTTCCTCCGCTCGCATACAGTTTGCAGACTTTTTTGCAGAAGTCACAATATTTGTAATGACTTTCGCAAACAAGGCCCATTTTCTCCAGATGGCTCATTAGGTCTCTTCGAGAACAACACGGAGTCATGTGTTGTTCCACAAACGAAAAGAAGAGCTGATTGGATGATTCGGGAGTCTGATGATAGTGTCCCATTAGCGCATTTCATCTGTGGCAGCAAGAGTCCCTCTTTCCTGTGGCTCTGAGGACTGCTTAAAGCACTGGTGTTAAATAAAAATCAATCTCAGAGGAGTCTCGGCACAAACTCTCCGCCTAAACCAGCCTGCCGATTCAATTTGACTTCCAGCTGGAAAGCCTCTCAGCCCTTGGTTTGTATTCAGATGTTAAATGATTGTGATTGCTGTCAGCGTGTGAGGTGTGTTGTTCACTTTTGTTACACGGGTGCAGGTCCGTGTGAGGAACGTGCTGTACAACAACGTTACCTGGGGTGGGGCATGAAGGGGCAGGAGAAATGCTTGGGAAACCCGCTTTGGCAATAGCTTACGACACTGGAAATACTAATTTGGATTTTATAATGGTAGCTGATGTTTGCTTGTTACAGGTGGTTGACCAGATGGATTACCTGGTAGAGTGGGAGAATTTCATTTTTGGAAAAAACAAGTTGTATCTTCTTAAAATGGTCAAGATGGTTTGGGAGTATGGTAGCTGGTCTGATAGTCTATCAAGGACTAGACGTTGAGCTGGTTAAACTAAGTTAGGACAAGCTAAAAATTAATCTCCAGTTAAAACCAAAAAAACATGGATGCTGTGGAAAAACCAAGGTAACCACAAAATAACCAACCAAAAACATAATTAAACCATGGTTAGGGCAGTAAAACCATGGTTTTGCTGATAGTAATCAATACACCAAAAACCATTACTACACTTACAAAAATTAAACCATTTTTAATTTTAATTTGAAAACTATGTTGGTTTATTTGGATTTATTAACAATTGTGACTTTTTAAACATCGCATCCTGGTGTGAAGTATATAAACAACATTTGGTATAAATTTCAGCTCCTCCAAACCAATTCATTTTTAGCTTTGTACCAAACACGTTTGAGTTTTCTAGTTAAACGTTTTCAATATGTTTAGCTCACAAAACCGGTTATTCTGAAATGCCTGAATTACCCCAATGAAAAAAAACTCAATTAAAACTCCAACACAAATCAAATAGACTATTAAAAACAACTGAAAGCGTCCGATGCTGATCTCTAAAAGCTAGCACAGAGGATTTCCCTTTCAGCTGTTCACGCTTCTCATATAAGTGTTGACTTTATTATTTACAAACCACATTTCACAAAACTACTGCAGGTTTTGTAATTCAAATTCCACTGAGCGTTTTTCGATTAGCGTTGCATTTCAATAGCATCATCAGAAATGAAAACATCTCAGTGATCTTCTTATTAAATAAATGAATGTTTGCTGTTAACGAATGAGGATGAATGCTTTGATACGTTTTAAAGCCCTACAGTGGCAAGAAGCTAGAAAATATTAACGTCTCCTCTCTGAAAACAACAGTCTGGACAGGAACACAGTAAACGCAATTTGAAGCGTTCTTTAAAGTTGGCTTCAAGGAACCGTAATGCTGCAACCCAAGACGAGCTCACAAACGCATCGCTTTATCATTGGCGCACACTTTATATCCGCACGGTTAATCCTTACGGTGCAGCTCACAGCATTTTAGCTTTACAAACACGCAGTTCTTTTAACTGGGAAAATGACAGCTGCAGAAAGAAAAAAAAGAGAGAGAAAAAGAGAGAGAGAGAGGGACTGCAGATGCCGAGGGGTGTTGATAAAACGCTCTCTGCGTGACAGAGTGAAAGAGAACAACAGCACAAGGCTGATATGATTGAATTGACACTGTTAAGAAAAGATGAAAGTGATCCTGACTGAACCCATACTACAGTATAATCACATTTATGTGTGTGTGTGTGTGTGTGTCAGTAGTGGGTTAAATTCTACATTGCAAATTCTATAATTGGCTTTCTTTAATTCATGAAGTAAAATTCAATTTTACATTGACTAGGCCTCTCAAATTTGAATTGAATCAATGATGGAAAGATTAAATTGTTGAATTGCTATTCAGAGAAATTTCAAAACAAAGGACATTCATTGGACAACCACATAAATTACTGTACCATTGATTTCCTTATACATTTTGCCAATAAAATATATACATGCAATGACATGTGAATGGAATACATTAGCTTGTTTCATTACACGGCGCGCAGGAATACTTGATTCGGATTGTCCAGTCATGACATTCCAATGTTAATTATTCCTTGATAATGACGCTTAAAACTAATAATGCACGCTCAGCCGGGTACTTTGAGTCATCTTAAAAGGTGCAGTTTAAGACTTACAAAAACATATGCAAAATATAAATATATACAGTATAAACATATGGATAATTAATTACATGTTTGAGATTTTATTTGCAAATTATTTAAAAAAAGCATTTGAACTTGAACACGTCTTGGTTTAAAGCCAGTATGAAATGGTTCCTCATTGTGAAAGTTTGGATTTCTTCCAAATAAGCTAACAACATATATTGTATAAACTATAATATAATATAAACAATTTGAGATTGGTTCCAAAATGTGATAAACGCCATTAAAAAAAATTGTTACCATCAAAATTAGTATTGTATCTGGTCAGAATTTAAAAGTAAAATCTTAATTTTACGCAAAATCTGATATCCGCCATGTTATTATGTCATCTTTTCTCCCATTTTTCAAAACCGTGACAAACGCCAGTCTTTCTTCTCTGCAGAATGCAATAAATCCCCTTAACCAATCCCAGCGCACCATTCCACGCATTGTAAACAATTAGGGTGGAAGTTTGAATACCTAAACGGACAAACTGCTCTACAGAGCGAGTGTTGGGGAAAGTTACTTTTAAAAGTAATGCATTGCAATATTAAGTTATTCCCCCAAAAAAAGTAACTAATTGCGTTAAAAAGTGCTTTACGTTACTTTTAAGTTTCCTTTGCGTTACTTTTTCTTACTTGGCTGAGGCTTGATCTCTTTCAGGCCTTGCAGGGTTTTTTTTATGATCGCAAAAATGTTAAGCTCTGGCCTGCCATCTCAGTTTCGGACTCAAACTGTTCCCGCTCAGGTGCACAGTGTGCATAATTAAACTCACATTACCTTTTTTAAAAACTAACTCAAATATTAATGTGTTCATTTATAGAGTAATGCGTTATTTTACTCGTTACTTCAGAAAAGTAATATTATTACGCAATGCGCATTACTTGTATAAAGCATTATCCCCCAACACTGTTTGTAACTACATCGTCTCAGAAGATGACGTATTTGTCATGTGGCGACTAGCATAGCTTCTCTATGCGTTTCAAAAGGGAGAAAAAATTCTGAATAGCGTTCAATCAACACTGACGTGAGATCTTCAGCACCACGGACAGCAGCGATCAGTGATTCAACGGTCTTTACTGGTAGTGATGCAGGCAGCGGTTTGACTGGAGTATCACGTTGTGTTTATTATAGACTAATTTAATGTAGTACGGGTTGTGATGGGGGTGTGGAAACATCGATGGCCACTGTCTGATACCACAGCCTGGCTAACTGCATTAAATATGAATGAGTCATAAAATCAAAACTGACAGAAGCAATTGAAAAAGGAAAGCATGTTTGAAGAATTAAAAATGGATTACAGACATCACTTATGGATGAATGTTGGCACTCCTATCTCTTATACAAGTCTACGACAAAAGAGATGAATGTGGACATCATAAAGGTGTGAAGACATACAATACAGTATAGTACACATAGTCACCTGCTCATTTGTGCCCACGTACATACAGTACTGTGAAAAAGGCTTTGGTCACCACCAGCTTTGTTGTTTTAGCACATTTTAATGAACGTCCATATTTATTTTTGGCCTCTTTATCAAGACATAAAAATATTCAGAATTTTCAGAACAAAATGGCTTCTTTAGGTAAAAGTGAGTATTTTGTGTGACCTTTCTTTGCGAATAAAGGGAATTAATCACGCTATTTGCGCATAGTTGTATGCTTAAACATTTTGAGTTAACTCGCTTTATTCACACCTGAAATCCGTGTCAAGAAACCCTTATTCAGCTTTCCAAGTAACCCTGCCTTAGATCAACCGATTCTGCTGTAATGTTTCTACGGTGGCATACATCTACATCAGTGGACAGGACTGCTTTACACAAACAAGATAAGAAAAAACATGAAGTGATAACTAACAGAGACTACGAGCTGTCAAAACTGTAAAACGAAAAGCAAGTACTAAAATTGATCATAAAAGTAACCTGTGCCACTCCTATGCTTTATTCCAACTCATACAAAGATGTCAATGTGTGCTTTTTTAAGCCGAATGTGAAGATTACCCTTTTGTACTTTTATTTTATATTTCTTTTTATTCAGCAGTGTCAGTATATGGAAAAAATTACTTTTTGTCATTTTCTGGAGAACTATTCCCTTAATATTATTATATTATTATTTTATACACCATTATCATAAAATCAGTCAGAGCGTGATATAAGATCAAGGTCACACTGCCAATGGTTGTTGTTCACCTATCACGTGAGAAAACAATGCAAACTCGTGTAGCGCACCGCCAGCGGCTCCTGCCATAATTCTAGAAAAAGGAGAAATTTGAATCGATTGTGGCACAGTCTGTGAGCTCGCGAGCTACAGTGAATGCACAGCTGTCTCTATTCAGAGCCATCACATTACAAACAGCTCTCTGGAAAATAACCGGCCCCACAAGGGCCGTAATGGGGTCTCAAATGGGTTCCCATTTATTTTGCCTATTGTGTAAATGCAGCACATACGTGTCTCCAGTGGACTGTGATAACTCCATAGCCGTGCAGGCAGAGCTTTTAAACAGGCATGAGCTGTGATCAACAGTCAGGCGATGCGGAGGGTTGGGGGATTGGAAAGCCACAGAGAGAGAAGGGGAACCAAGAAGACGGACTGTGTTGATACGCCCGAGGTGTTCACCGCGCATCACCGTGCTTTACATAGCGAGTCCCGCTGAGACTCCATCCACTGCAAGTTAATTAGCAATTCTTTCTGTAGATCGAGGCACGTGACATTTTTATTAACTGCTTGCATAACCCGTTAAGGAGCGATTTCCAGATGAGTTGGCATATGCTTATTCATGTTGACATAGTTTGGTTTACGATTACAAGCCTGAAATGGGAACTAGGCTGGTGAGTAATTACAAACCGCATTTAATTACCAAATATATTTACTCAGCTTGTGTTTATTGAAATAATCAATATTTACATTTGATGTTGCCGCATGCTGAATTTGTTACATTCCACATCTGGGATCAATGTAGGACATTTACCAACTTAAATATAATCCAAACAAAAATGCTTTCTAAAGTGTTCAAAAGTGTTTACATTTTCAAACAATAGTAAACTTATCGAAACATGGGTGTCCGAAGCAAAAGATAAATGTGGTTGGGAATAAAATTGAATTTACTCTAATTATGGAAATAATTTTTTGACTAAAAATATCCAAAATAAATCAAAGGTTTGTTACATTTTAGCAAATATATAAAGTAACCACCTTTGCCTATAAAAATGTGTTTCTGTAGTTCAGCTGGTATTGCATTAGTAGCTCAAAAGGCCGTTATATTATTAATAAGCTCACTTATAATGTTGATTCATAGCCGCAGCAAATTTTGCTGCTTATGCTATCTGTATAATGTCAATTTTTCTGTACTTTTCCCTGCTTCTATTAATGTAAAGCTGGTTTGAAACAATTACCAATGGTAAAAATATATAAGTATATTTAGTATATTTATATAAGTAAAATTGAATTGAAAAAATTGAATAAAATGTATAGCCAAAATCAAAAATCAAAATATTGAGACAATCGCCTTTAAAGTTGTCCAAATTAAGTCATTAGCAACACATAATGATAAATACATTTTTCATATATTTATGGTAGGAAATTTACAAAAAATATCTTTATGGAACACAATCTTTACTTAATATTTTAATAATTTTTGGCATTAAAAATAAAATAATTTTGACCCATACAATGTATTGTTGAGTATTGCTACAAATATACCTGAGCTACTTTTGTGGTCCAGGATCACATTTTTATCATTAATCTTCTTAAGGTTTTATCCCGAGATGCTTTATATGCAGTACTGAAGAGTCAAATTTATTACAAACATATTTTGTTAACACTTTCTATGAAGCCTATATTTATAATGCATCATGGACATTTTTAATGCATTATAATGCCTTAGAAAATATAGAAACTATATAACATATTTTAAAGTGTTTATAAGTAATTATAACAACAGCTACCATGTGCTACCATAGCTGTAGTAGTACAAGGTATCATTTATTATAAGCTTCATATCTTAACATAAGCATAATACATTATTACATCTTACTATGTGAAGTGAGAAATGTAAAGTTTACTAATAAACATCATGAACGCTTTACAATGTGGTTATACAAAGTGTTTGTCCTTTTTAAGTGAAGTAACAAAATCTGGGTTAACTTTTAAACTGCCATAAGATATTATTTAGTAATTATAAGACATAAGGTACAACCAGAAAAATGGTCATAAAAAAGCTGTCACTGGGGCCTGTCCCACCATTTAAAAAAGCACACCTTTATAAGTAAAGAGTGCATGTTAGATCAATTTAAATCTAAACTTAAGAAATTCTTCTTTAACAAAGCGTTCACATAAAATGTCCAGTTAATTATCCCGCAATAGTTATATTGTCCAGTACAAAGCATTCACATAACTCATCTGGGTAATATACTTATGCTGCAATAGTTAGCCTGTCTAGAATGGACCTGATTTAAACCACTTTACTGTATGACACTTGCATTACATGTAAACTGCCTCTACGCTAATAGGATTCTGTATCTCTCTCCCTGTCTCGTCCTCGACCCCGAGGACAATGAGACAAACAGACCCAGTTCCTGCTGCTGTGAAGGTCATCACACCACTGATCTACTGACCGGCCTTCAACGTGATGCCCAGCCGATGCATGACCAACAACCACGGCCGGAACCAGATTAATTTGCTTACCCATTTTCATACCCCGATAGTATTCATATATATAAATATATATGTACCTCTCTCAGGGGTTTTTCTCATCCTATGAGTTTTCCCCCTGGACTAGCGAGGACGGTTTTTCTCCTAGAGGTTTTTTCATCCCCTGGAGAGTCCGCCACCTTTGGCTTAACTTAATACTTTACTGTATATGTTACATTACTACTTTGATTGCTTTTCTATGCTTTTTCGTACATTTATTAATGTAAAGCTGCTGTGAAACAATTAACAATTGTGAAAAGCGCTATATAAATAAAATTGTAATGAACTGAAAATTGTAATTGAATTGAAAAAAATATTATTACCTCAAAGGTTCATATTGGTACCATATCTGTACCTTAATGGTAGGTGTTAGATCCGTTTTAAAGTGACAGCTAGGGACCATTTTGACAATTTATTTGACAGTGTACCTTAAGTCCAATGTAAGTTTTAATCATTACATAAAAATTTTTTTTAAATAACTAAAATGTAAGAAAACCCCAACATTCTCAAAAAACTAATCTCAGATAAGTCAAACACCAATCAGCACCCAGCATAGGACCCTCCCTTCTCCTCCACCACCCACCAGCTCTTGTCTCTCACAATTTCATCCATCAGCCTCGAGGAAAATCAGCAGGTTTACATTCCCAACGTCGGCAGAGATGCAGTCAGCCTGGACTCCCGCTGCTGACATCTCTTGCTCAATCAGAGAGGCGTGCTTTATGGATAGTGTATGTTGTATAGACTACACGTTATCGAGGTTGAAGATTTCTGGTACCTCATTTGCACCAGACCCAAATACGGTGCTCCACAGGTGAGTGGAAAGAGAGCTGTTGATGAGACAGGAAAATAACCGCAGGCAGTGTGCTTGCTTTTGGATCATAGTGTGCTGATAGACAAAACCTTTGTTCGAACCCTTTAATTGAGCTCTCCGAATGAATCGCATGCACCATTACAGCCCAGCTGACCTGCTTTCCCCTCTGAATAACAAACACAGAGACGGCAACAAGCATGATGCTAGAGCGCTTATGTCACGGTAATGCATGATTAAAAATAAAACGAATCCCACCCTTATTGGGAATGGTGGTCCTGTAGCTAAATGGTAGGATTTGAGCTAGCTGCTCAAAAGGTTTTGGGTTTGTTCCCAGGGAACACATATACTGGTTTAGGAACATTAATCTGTTGCTTTATGCAGAAAAGCTTCTGCTAAATGTTTAATGGTGCACATGATTATACTATGCACTAAGGCTAAGATATAAAACTAATGAATATTCACAATATACACTATTGTGCTTTTGTGATTTTAAAGCATTACGAAACCCTCATAGAAGCAGTGTGTGTTCAACCTCAGTGTGCTGCATTTGGACATAGAAACATCAGGCACAGCTTGGACGTGGTAATTACCCACATTTACCTCCATGCAGCATATGAGTGTGTACCTGGTCAAGCCTGACTGGCAATCTACTGGAGGAAAATTACTTCTCTTTTGACTTTAAATTGCTCAGTGTTAGCTCTCAGGTTTTGCATAAGCTCAGATACACGAGGTGTTGTTTTAAAGTGACTCTGAGTATCAGCTTTATTTCCAGAAACCAAAGATTTTAGAGATGCAATGGGAGCTAATACTACAACAAAGCATCTTTAGAGATGACATGCAAAAATGTGTCTGCGCTAATGATAATAGAGGACTTTTTATATATGCTATTTGGGCGCTTTGTGGATTGACCTTTCTCGTTTGAACCCTCACATACACTGACACAAATTTTGAACTGTTTGATAATGCATTTCTCATTCATGACAGTAACCAAAGCTTTTACACCGGCAGCCGGCGTATGTTTTCAACTGTTTCCAATGGAAGTGCTGCATTTTTCAAAAAAGCCAGCAGCTGGTGTTTTTTCCTCGCTGAAAGCCAGCGCTCTGCGTTTTTCAGCGCTGAGCATCGAGAGTTGAAAAATATTAAACTTTGAGTGAAAAGCTCAGCTCGTCAATGTCAGTTCTTACACGGCCGTCCAATCACAGTGGAGGAGGGGCGAGAGAAATATCACAACAACCAACCGGCACATCGCACAAGAACTGATAAACAAAGCAAAAGTATTACAGCAACCAAAGCGCTAAGCTAAAGAAAGCTGTGTACATAACCTAACTGAACAACTAGTAGTTAACTCTTTCCCCGCCATTGACGAGATATCTCGTCAATCAAGAGAAAACGCTTCCCCGCCAATGACGAGTATTTACGTCTTTCCGCAATACCGCTATTATCCACTAGGCGTCGCCCTTCCGCAACTTTTTAAAACCGATTATCTCTGCTTATCTCTGCTTTTTGCTCAAAATGTGGTGTTTTTGCAGAAACCTACTCATATTCAAAAGCTGATTACAAAAGAACCACTGAAGGTAGGATGAAACGTTTTTTTTTTTTTTTGAAAGCAGAGGGTCTGTTCTTTCATTTGATATATTGTATGTTTATATATTTGAAGAAGAACATTTTCTGGAAGGTATTAAACTTTTGTGAAAATCATGAAAAACGCTGGCCCTGGCTGGCAACTTTAAAAAAAAAACGCTGGCAGTGAAAGAGTTAATAAAATGTTTAAACATGTATCATGGACATGATGGGTATCTCTTCTGATAAAAGAAATGCATAGAAGAGGAAAAAGTCTTCTGTATGCACGGTGCAGAAAATGACAGAGGCACGAGCGTTTGCTGACTACTGTTGCCAAATCTTGCACGAAAAAAACAGCTAACAAGAAATAAACCAAAATAAACCAAAATAAATCCAAATGTTTTACCTCAAAGATCAAAATATTGGGACCGGCACCTTCACACTTTAATAACACCAAAAACTGAATTGCTTCATGAACCAAAAGCCATAAATGGTTAAGTGTCAAAACAATATGTGAGTACAAAAAAGACGAGGACCTGGCAACACTGCAAGACAGCGCTCTGAGGAGCAGCCTCACAAATGCGTACAATACACAACGCCAAGACGGAGGTTTGTTGCAAAGATATGTTCCATGAAGATATTTTGTAAATTTCCAACCGTAACTATATCAAAACTTTATTTTTTTGTGAGTGGATGCAGCAAAATCTTATATTGGCCAGACATTCACCTACAAACTTCACCCATTCCTAGGAGATTTCCCATTCAAGTTTGGTTTATGTAAAAGAAAAACAACTTCCCCCATTCAGTCCACAAGGTCATTACAGCTGTAAGCCAGTAAAGAGCACCAAACAAGCCTTTTTATTATTAATATGTGTGGTAAAGACTTCATTTGGACTTTAAATGCGCTTTCAGAATTTTTTTGCACAAATTCCAGATTTTCGAATCGTTGTATCTCAGCCAAATATTAGCTTCGGATGATGTATAAATATTAATTTCAAAAGGTTTAACCCTTACAGTTTTTTTGTGCTCCAGGGTCACATATAATAAAATCATAAAATTATTAGTGAATAAACTATTGCTAATAATAAATACATTTATTATTAATAATAAATATTGGCATGAAATAGTGAATTAAATATTATTAATATAATAAATAAATAAATAGAAGCACAACACAATTGTAACTATGGGAATTAATGTAGGACTATAAAATGCTTTTTAAACTTTATTGAAGGAGTTCACATCAATTCTGAGCTCTTATTGGTTACTTTTTCTTTATTATTTAGTCCAAGTCATCAAATCCATTTATTATATAAATAACACAATTAGTTTGTAATTAAAGTAATGAATATGTTGGCATATACATTTTATGTTTTTTCAACAAAAGTAATATTAAACATTTAGTCAGATAAAAAATTTTTTCGAAGCGAGCAAAGTTTTCTATAAACAGAAGTTAAGCCATTTCAACCTGTTTTTGTAAGTTATAGCTACAGGTACTCATCACAACTGAAATCCTCAAGCAGTAAACTCAAATGACAATTTGAATACAATTTTTGACAATGCTATTACTTTACAAACAGTAATATTAGTAGGGTTTAGTTGATAAAAAAAAAATTTAAGCAGTAGCTTTGTTATCCATCAAAATAAAAAGAGCCCCTCACAAGATAACAAACAAAACCAGTATACCAAGACTGTGTTCATGTAGTAACATACGCAGTTACATCATTGCTCATGCCAGTGGAAACACGTGACATGTGTAGATGCCCAGTCGAGCATCAACTCTGCTTTTAGGGAGGTGACACCGGAGTGAGGCAACTAGCACTCTGAATAGATGAAGCTCTTTGCCGAGGTAGCTCAAACATAATTCTCATGCTATATTATGCCATGCCCATGGTACGGGAGAAGTGCAAATTGAAAAGGCACGCTCTGCTCTCTGCGACCGGCGGTGTGCTTTTGATTATCCCAGCCAGATTTTCAAAGAGACAGAGAACAGCAGTGACAGTTTTAGATGATGTATATTGTGTGAATCAAAATGATTAGACTCATTATGAGCGCATTAACAAAAAACTTATTTTTTTTCTGAGAAAAATGCTCTTAACCCTCTTAAATTGTTTGAGAGTAATGAGCTTTGATTCAAAAAGATTGCAGGTCACATCCCCTTAACAATGAATGGCATACTGAGTGACTAAGTCACTAATTCTTCACCCTTTTAAAGTGAAGTGCAAGGGTGCTTTCTTGTCTAAAAGGGTTTTCAATAGTAACCTAATAGCGCAACCTTTGACCACACCATTGCTCGCCTGCGTTTTCTCAGTTTGAAACAGTAGGTGGTTGGAAGGGTGGTGGTTCAGAGGCATTTTGCATGCAGATGCCTCATGCATATGGAAAGAAGAGCAATTATGGGCTTTTATCGACCTACGTGGGTGATGCTTTCAGCCTCTCTTATTGAAAAAAAAAAAAAAATGGGTGACAACTACAACTGGCTAATGCAAATATTAAACAGATCTCTGCAGTCAAAAAACAAACCCCTACCCTCCCACTTTTGTGTCAGGTGGCTTCCATCACATACTTCATGCCTACAAAAGCAAAAATCCATTCTCCCTCTCTGAAACTCCTGGCAAATAATACCGTTACAAAAGACCTACTAGATATAAAGATAAAATATACAAAGTGCACATTTTGTGATATGCAGGGGGTTGTAAGGATGGAGGGTCATTGCAGGGTAGAGTATTAACAATACATCCACCATCATCATTTTAGCAGGCTGCATGGTGCGCAGGGTGGTCAATAATTGAACAGAGTTTGTAAGACGAATTGAAGAGACTGAGTGCATTCCCTGGTGATGCCCATCTTCCCAATTCAGGCTGGAACATCAGCGAAAGAACCTTTCACATTTTATGAGCTGACGACAGAGAGGAGCTTTTAAAACGACACCTGCACCTTTATACCAGAGGAAGGCTTGCACATAGACTGCACACAGAGCTTTATCGTCATGATATATCCAGAGAGAAACTTAGAGCGATGAGAATCACAAGCAAAATGATTTACATTACATGAAATGAAGATTTATGGAAAGATTTCTGTGCAAAAACTACTACCTTTTCTAACTTTAAAGTCTCATATTGTTGTTTATATGTCTACACTCTAAGAAATGCTCAGTTATTTTCAAGCCTTAGAAGCGACATGTCTGGAATTGCGGCATCTATGTACATATGAAGAGTTTGATTCCAAAACGCAATAAATCCATTTAGACTAATTTCGGTAAAAACGTGTTTTCTATACCAAGAAAGTGACAAGATGAAAACTACTATTTTCTGCTACAAACTTTCACATAGCATCTTTAGGTTATAATAATATCAAAAATTCAAATCCATAATTAGATTTTCAAAGATTTATTCTGCAAAATGAAATAAATCTTTTGAATCAATATATAAATGTGCATTCATCTTTGTCATGTTATATTCATTTAGTTGACTAGTGTTATACACTGATAAAAAAATAAACATTAATGGCATTAATCAAAACAAAACACTTACTTTGTCATAAGAAGTCATTGCTGCGGTTATACTTGACGCCGTCGCTGAACATTTTTCAAAGCAATCAGCTGTAAAATGTTTTTGGCCTGCTCGATTTTCATTGGTTTTGCATAAAATAATGGACATTTTTCATAAGATCCCCTGGGGTCAATGGCTATGTTTACATGCACAAAATTTTGTTAATCCGATTGAATTTAATCCGATTGAATGTTACAATAACTACATTTACATGGACACATCTTGCCTCCATCGGATTAAAATCCTTCCGATTACTAAATCCTATCATAGCGTTTACATGAACACTTAATAATGTGATTGGATTGATGTGTGTGTTTATATGAAACACGATTTTGATCATTTGACATGCGCACATTGCACAAATATAGTTTCACGCTGTTTCAAGATTTGCTTTATGCCTCACTGATTATAAAGCAGCAGCAAAAACACCCATTCATGTGTGCCCAAAAAGCATATTTTACTTCACGCAGTGCTGCAAAGACCGTTTGCGAGAGCGAGTCCAAACACACGCGTTTGTGGATCAGAGTATAAATCATGGACTGACCGGACAACGCTGTCTTGTATCACTTTATGGGGAATTGGAGAGATAATAGGAACAAGATTAACAATCAAATTAAGACAATCACTTCTTGTGACTTCCTTCAAAAAAACAAACACGAGTTATTTGCGTCACATGCCATTACGCCAATTCTACATCATTGCACGTGTGCATATGCTCCACACTTGTAGGTGGCGGAAATGCACCTTTCAGTGGGTTTGCCAACCGCCATTAAAAAAAAGAAAAGAAGATAGCACATGCGCAGAGCGTCCTAGTTTCAGTTAACCATCCGATCAAGTGTATACATGTCATTTTGAGCGGATTACAAAAGGTATAAACCACCCCTAAAAAGCAGATTTGATTTTTAATCAGATTGGCACTTTTTAGTCCGATTGAGGTGTTTACATGGAATTCAGATTGATCATTTAAACAGATTACAAATGTCCATGTAAACGCAGCTAATGATACAGTTTACATGCACCCCAAACATTGCAATCTGATTAAAATGTTCGTTTACATGTACATTCTATAAAATCCGAACCGAATGTCTGCGCAAGCGCACAGCCAATGTTGCCAGATTCGCGTATCCAAACCATCCGAATGGAAATTCAAAACTAGCCCAAAAACATAGCAATGACTGTCCACAGCCCAAATATCAATAACCAATCAACAAAATGTATTTAATCTTTAACCCACAGAAAAAACAACTTGTGGAAACCGTTTAAACAGAAGCCTAAATCTAAACTCGAAAAAAGCAAAGGACTTGGCAACGCTACGCTGCGGACAGCATCAATTGTCGAGTTCACGCTTATCTGTGGATAAAAGTCAAAGCGGAGTTGGAGAAAGTTGTTCTTAAGAAGTTTTCAGATATAGGTAATGAAAACACAATTTTCAAAAAGCACGCTACTTTATTGCTTAGCCTACAGTAGCCTAATGTTTTAAAAGTACACATAAACTTTGCAGAATGTACTGCGCGTGTACAGCGCGTGACCCCGTTAACGTTACCGTAATAATGCGTGTTCCTATTGCCTGTTTCTGTGATGAGAATAATGTGATATAAGAGGTAATTATAAGACGTGAACAAGAGCACAACTCTTCTCCGCATGTACACAAGGTATTTTTGCATCCGATTGGGAAAATACTACGATTCACGTGTTTACATGCGTACTTTTCTCCTTCTGATCGGATCACAGATCAGAGTACACGACCCTCTTCAGTATGATCCAAATTTGCATCCAATCGTCCTCAGTCGGTGTTTACATGAAGGCTTTTCAATACGATTGAGCCATCCATACGATTACAAACAAATTATTTGGTTGCATGTAAACATACTTAATGTGTTAGCATGACAGAAGGAGTGAGTGGAGTGGCATTTATTGCGTTTTGGGGAAAAAAGGGAGAAAAGATGACAGAATAACACAGAGGATATCGGATTTTGCGTAAAATTAAGAATTTACTTAAATAATGACCTGATACAATACTGGTTTTGGCTGTAAGTTTTTTTAAATGGCGTTTATCGCGTTTAGGAACCAAACTCTTCATGTTCTGAGTTGGTGCGACTGAGTAGAGACAAGGACTAATTTGCATGTTCACAGATGCGCATATACTAAATGAGGCAAGTGTGTAGAGACATTCAAGCAATTTTAAGTCATTTTCACAGTAAAACAACTTTTACATATGCTGTTTCGATGCTCAAGGATGAGTTTTAAGGGGTACATTAATCAACTATAGAAGGACTTTAAGGGCACACTCACACTATCCAAACCAAAACGCACTTGGGCGAGTTTGACCCCCAAAGCCTGGTTCGTTTGACTATTGTGATCGCTCTAGGTTTGGTTAATTTGGGCTCAGGCGCGGAACGTGCAATGTGATCATAAATCACGCCAGAGGCATTTCAAAAGGAGAGACGTCAATTGCGCGCCCACTCACCTTTATCTGCCTTCGTAAAAACCTTTTGATGGGTGCAGCAGGGTTATGTGAATGTCTGAGCTGCACATGTGACAGATCAACTAAGCAATATGATAGAGGGCTGTGTGTCATCGTGCACCAAACGACTCTGAATAAAAAACACAGACTTAACATTACAATGGGTTCTAGTGTTAAGAGAGCGCTTTACTTCCTGCTTTGTATAAAACAATTGCATCCTAATGACGAAAGCACGCCCGGGCTTGGAACGATAAAAGTGCAGTGTGATTGCGTGCATCTAGGGAGTAGGGAGGGGGATAATCGCGCTGGAGAACGGTTTGGTTTGGAAAGTGTCAGTGCACCCTAAGGCTACCATGAAGATACCATATTCTGAGGAGAGAACTTAAAAAAGTTGCCTTGACAAGAAAAGTTGGCATGAACACGACCTCTAGTGCGCTGTGGCATTAGCTCAGTATATACTTTATAAAAGTATGTACTTCACAACGGGCGGTTTATTCTTCTCTGTTCACAGACGACTTAAGCCTATGAAAGGTGTTATTATGCCTCAACACTTTGATAAAGACAGCTTTCAGAGAGCACTTCTGAAATGTACAGAATGTTCTAGACGTTGTCATCTGTCTTCATCATATCCAGCGGCCGGTGGCAGGTGCAGTAAACTTTCTATATTTGACACAGCAATTGTTTAGATAAATATAAACACGGTATGATTTGCAGATGTCTGCAGGTAGTCATTTATCGTCGCTGTTATTCAAAGTGACTGCCAGTAGTGTTATTGCCCGGTTACTTCCTTCAGTAACCTGTGCTTAAAGGACAAAATTACGTTAGCATAAGCCAAAAGTTAGCTTAGTTAGAAGATTTAAACAACCACTAGGCGTGTACGATACTCTGTGTGGAAATCGGTATTGATAATAATCGATATTGATTTTGCTGATTAATCCTTCAAAAATGTGTTGGCGAAAGATTTCTATTGTTCTACCTCTTATAAGATGTTAATACGTTTTATGTAAAGAAAGTATTTTTGAATAAAACATTTTGTTTTAGTAAAGAAAGTAATGCGACTTAGGAACAACAACAACAACAATGTAAATACATAAGTAAACAATTTTAATTTTGAGTGAACTATGTCTTCAACATTACTGTTATATTTTGTGTTTTACTGTACGGATGGCTTTTTATATTGACAGAAAGCTGTTGTTCAAAGATCAAGCGCTGCCCGTGACTCGGATGAGTACAGGTAGGGCGGCTTGTGATGCAAACAAGGGCTTACGGCAGAGCATAACCAGCACACGGGCTCTGGCAGGATTCAAAGTTTTATTTCATTTTCTGTCTCTTGGCTGTGTATTAAGATGAAGCCTTGAGCCATTGTGCTCCATTGTTAGACTCCAGCTATGAAGCCAAACGAGGAAATCAATACGATATTGAGCGAGGTCGCACTCCTCCCACCCACCCCCTCAGATAAAGGCCAGGGGTCCGGAGACCTGCGGAGAATCAAAATTCTGCCTCACACATGACTGCTGCTCACTGATTTAACAGCCCATCGTCTTGAACAGTGGGAGGCAATTCAGACAAAAATAATCTTCTCTGTCGGCGCTTAAAATAGAGCAAAAGTTTATGATTGGAACTCCATAACCAACGGTGATACAAGTCAACAGTGCAAGGAACTACAGCAGAGGCTCGATATATAGATTTGCTATGATGCTTAACTCAGTTTTAATTTACTCCCATCAATATTCATTTAGTCCAAACATAATCTAGAACAGTGTTAACTAAATAGTGTTAGATTATAAATTGGGTGGTTACTGTAATGATTAATAAATGCATCATTGGGAAGATTTTAATGCATTCACAGTTGCAGTAAGTAGGGGTGAGCAGGGCATGTTTTTAACACGGCTACTTTACATATTTATACAGGGTTGAGCAATCTTTGCTTTTAGTATTTTTCTATTACTGTCAGAAGATCTTCTGTGAATTTGTGAAAAGTTTTGATGTGTTTTGGTTAAGATATTGAACAAAGAGTGTTTTAGAGGCATATAAGTAAATTTCTCCATCTTATGTTTTATTATAAGTCACCAAATCCAACCTAAAGTTATATTATTTTAATCACTGTTATCTAAAACATAACACAGTTTTGAAACATGTCTCCAACTCCTAGTAACTGATAGCTGGGATTGAAAACATTTATACACAGCGGGGTTAGTTGTCACACAGTGTTACAATTAAGCCTCAGGTATACAAGATAATGAAATGATAATGTAAATACTATTAATCAAAATGATAACTGTTAATAAAATATCAGGAGGAAATAACTCACAATTATCATTTTTTTGTCTTAATTGTGCATCCTTAAAAAAAAGCTATTTATATGCATTGATGCTAAATACAAGGATGGTTAGATGAAGGATCATGAATGGATGAAAGTTGTGAATATCTATCTATTATAGGCAGATATATAACAATATCCATCTTTAGTATACAGACAGAATTTGATTGAATTATTTGTGTTTAAACAAAATTTCCTAGCAGGTGTTACAACAAACCCTCTGTTTGTTACAATTAATTTCCCAATTTGCACTCCTGTGACTTTTGGTGTAATTGTTCAATAACGGCAGGTCCTACAAACAAACTTAAAGGGCTCTATCATACACCCGTCACAATGCAGCGCAATGCATGACACAAGTGCCTTTTGCTAGTTTCAGCCCAGCGCAATTATCATTTTCACGTTTAACACCACACTGTTTAAATAAAAAAAGCATTTACGCCCAATTTTGCGCCTATGGGCGTTCTGATCTAAAAACGAGGTGTGTTCAGGCCCATTGTTGGTGCTTTGCTATTTTGAGGCAACTAAAATAGACTACGCCATTGACCAACAAAACCTGCTCTATAGTCTAAAGTCAATGGTGCAATATGTTTTATGTTATTTAAAGAGCGCGTTAGTAATATGCGCCTATAAACAGGACGACAACGCGGGTTTGCTTATCACACACATGGATGCGCAACAGCACAAAAACGCTTTTAAATCATGATAGAATAAATGATTGAATGTAAAAGATTATTATTGAGTCTCTTGGACATAAATGAGGACCGATTATGAGGTGTTAGAAGGCGTAAAGAGCTGCTTTACCTGTAGCCTGGTAAGTAAATAAATGATTTGCTTTAAACAAATGCATCTGTTTTTAAATGTTTTTAAATGCTACCTCACAGATTTATTGTATATGATGACTCTGTACCTGTGGATATGGTGAAAGTAATGCTTTGTAAAAAATCTCATGGTGCTGTTCTAGTGCTGAAACGCTTCGCCTCTCCGCGCGTTTGTAAATTCTTTATCCCTTCTTTGTATTTTTAGAGTACAAACCTTTTCCTGCATATTTGCACATTATTTTATGAGATTACAATGATCATGTAGGATATCAATACATTTACAGCAATTAAAAGCCTGCTATTTTTACTTCTATGACTGAAAGAAAACTTCTTTTAAAGGTTTTAATCCAAAAAATTTAATTTCAATAAAAATGAAAACAACACATTTTTCTTAACAACAACAATCTTCCTCCGCTTAGTTTTTCAGTTTATAAAGTGTGTCATCTAAATAGAGATTATAGTGCCAACGCAACTTGCTTTTAAAGGGGATGAGAGATAAGACAATGCTTTAGACAATGCGCTTAGATTGTTAAAATAGGGCCCTAAGTGTTCATTTGTAGCAGAGATGTGCATTGTTGATTGTGTAAAAAACTATTAATATAACTTAAAAAACAATAATGATAGAGCCAAAGCCAAAAAAGTGTTAGTTTGTGCCCCGCTCTCCCCTACATGCACATGAAATTCAATCATTTAACTCCTAAATAACATACAGAACAGTAATAACACAGACATGCAAAAAATCCTATTAAGTAAAAATGTCATTTTTTGATTTGAGGTTTATTATTATTTTGCAATATTCATCATTTTAAAATGTTCATTACTTCAGAAGTTATACTCTATGTTTAGCTGTTGTGTTTCGTCCTCAGAGAAAATCAGGATCCAGCACACAAGTATTTTCAGATCAGTGTTTGTCTTGCTATGTGCTAATATATCTGTATCCCTGTCTGAAAATCCAGGCTTAAGTCTCATAATCTACTGATGAAATTATGAGCATCAAAGTTTGATTTCAATCGTTGACATCACCCTATTCAGTCAGTATTAAAGATATCAAGGTTATATTTTCACAGAATGTTGAAAACAGTACATTTTAGACTTAAGCTAGGTTTTCACAGCCATGGTCATATATAGTCTATCTACATACAGTGCTGTGTATCGACTACTAATACTATATGAACACATAATTAAATTTGATGTTGTAGCATTTATCACACACCACCATTACAATTATACAGCACAGACAATATAAATGTAAAATTGACATTCATGTCTCTTAGTTTAATTGACTAAGTTCAAATAAGTTATTAATTAAATTGGCACGGGTTACTGCTGACATATCAACAAATGTTTTGCTTTATGTGTTCATGCACAAAAGCAAAAAGTGTTACAATTATCTGTGAACTCTAATTTCAAACCACACACACACGCGCACACACACACACACACACACACACACACGCGCACACACACGCACACAAACACAAACATACTCTTGCGTATAATTAAAATCCATCGATTATAACACGGAGTACTTCCCTCTAACAACCTGTTTTCAAGGACTCTCTAACCAGCATCACGTGGCCCCATTTCTATTAGTATGAGCACTTGACATTGCTTTTTTTAAAACAATGATCAGAATCAGATTTTTCTTACACCAAACACTATGGGATAGTCGCAAACATAAACTCTCACAGTTTATTACCATAAATTCTGACTAAATGTACTTCATCTACCTTATTACATGGCTATTTGCCAGTTTCCTTATAATGAACTGGACATGAAATATTGATGTGAGATTAAAAAACTAGATTAAGTAAAAACGTCCCTTTAGGGAAGTCGCATCACTAGGCGGCTGTCACGTTACATGTGGTGCAGGACAACGGAGAAGATGGAGATGATGATAAATCCAAAACGAATAAACTTTAATAATACAAACAAAATAAGGAACAGGATAACTGCAGGGATAGAAACACTACACATGACTACAGATGAGAGCGCACAACAAAGAAAAAACCCGACAGAGCTTATATAGGGAGTTGATGGTGATTGCTGGCAGGTGAGGATGATTGCTGACAATGAACAGGTGAGGGATCGTGGAGGATTAAGGGAAATTGAGTCCCGAGGGGTGATAAACAGGAAAACAAGGAGAAACAGGCAGGCCTCCGGGCAGTTATTTCTAGGCTACAGTCGTATCTACTTGAAAGGGGAAAGACAGATATCTTTGACCAACCATAAAATCTGACATCAACTGTATGATAACTTTTGCTGTGGTAACACTTTACAATAAAGTACAGCATTTATTCATTGTTGTTCTTGTTAATTTCAGCATTTACAAATGGGTGATTGATTCTCACAAAATCCAGATTTCGAAGGTGTCCAGCATCAGAATTTTTAAAATGCCCTTGAAGCCAATTTTTTTCAGATATAAGAATAAGGTTTGAACTTAAAATAGCCATTATTTTTAGAGGATTTAAAAATATTTCCTATAGAATTATTTAATTTTTTTAGATTTAGATCAAAATTATCATTACCGCAACATGATATTACATTAAATATATGCATTTACAAACTCATGTTTCGGTAATGAGAACTAAAAAGTTGTCTAGGTACTATGACAAACAAAATTTCAACTTTCATCTGGAGAGAAAAAATAAGAACTGCTTACCTGGTAGCCATCTTGAGAGTCACAGTCAATGATGTCCCTTACAACTTTTTTTTTTTGTTTGAAAATGTTAGTTCATTGAGGGCTTAAACAATGATTGAAAATTGTTGTAGAGGATGAGAAATTTTTTCTTGGACACATTTATATTTCATATTATTGTCTCTACATTTACCAATGATCACCAAATACCACATGTTTCTTTAATGTAAATGTTTATAGTATAACATGCACTAAAGCTTTTTATTTTTAAGATTTTTTAATTATAAATATTTCCATGTCAAAGAACCCAAATCCAGTCATGGACACATTGCGGTAATGAAAATTTTCGCCTTAAATGTGGAAAAAACAACAAAATTGGTTTGTAAGATGTCATTTGAAATCATGTACAAAATAGTACATAGAGATGTTTGTAACTGTATGCTTCTTATTTTGATAGCATTTACTTTTATTATCAAAATGTTTCAAGACACCTCATAAGTCGAAATTCACAAGAATCACCCAAATACATGTATAAAAGCAAAAGTTGTATCAATTAACATTAGTTAAAGGTGCAGTGTGTAAATTTTAGCGTCATCTAGTGGTGAGGTTGCAAAGTGCAACCAATGGCGTAGTCCACTGCTCACCCCTCGATTTTGAAACACATAGGGAAGCTACGGTAGCTGCTACCGGAAAAGCATGTCATTGCCGGAGACAACTTGTCCGTTAAGGGCTTCTGTGGAAAAATGGTGACACAAAATGGCGGCTTCCATGTAAGGGGACCCTCAGTGTATGTAGATAAAAAGGTCTCGTTCTAAGGTAATAAACACATAATGGTTCATTATGTAAGGTCTTTATACACCCCTGATAATATAGTTTTTATATAATTTTGCATTTCTGTCAAGAGATCCTTCTAAAAATTACACACTGCACCTTTAATATGCATTATGAACTAACATAAATAACTGCATTGATTTTTGTTACTTCATGTTAGCAAATATATTTACTAATGTTAACAAAAACAACCTTATTGTAAACTGTTACCTTGTTTCTTAAGCTCAATTTGCGTTAAAAATAAATTTTCCAAAGTTGTTTTAGCTACTGCGCATGCACACAGGCTTGCAAACACCTCACGTGACTGTACTGAGCCCCTCGCCCAAATCATTAGTCTTTATCGACTGATGATTGGTTCTTTTAACTGAAAGGCGGGACTTCTATCGCCAGAGCGGCCATCTTGAGCGTTGCATTGCCCCACGTGGCAGTGCTCAATCTTGTTAGATCCAATCTTTGGTAAGAATAATGGTAAATAAGTAATTGAAGCAGCACATCGGCTGCCTAGGACAACAGTCAATTATGCAGTTTAGATCTCATTAGGTAAAAATATCCGACTACAGAATAACTTAATTGATCACAAAGAGATAATCCAGCAAGCCAAGTAGTAGAGATTTATAATCCTGTCCATTTATTACCATCAGCAAAAATGTCGATATCGGTGCATCCCTACAACCTACAGGTGAGAGAAGCAGGAACAGACTATGTGATGCAGTACAAAAACAGCTCTGAAAAGTTGTAAAACTAAAAACAGAATAACTAAAACTGCCGTGTGACGATCTGTCTTGATTCCTGCAGAGATGCCTCACAGCGAGGAGCTGATTAGATGTTGATATTGTTCTGCTGTATACCTAATCTAATAATGACCTGAAAAATAAATGCTCAACGTCCTCAGCTCAACCCAAACACACTCCAAAAGAGACGAGGGCTTAATTCACCTCCAAAATGTTTATTTTTGGGGTTAAAACGACCCAGCATTTTGGGTTGAAACAACCCAGCGTACAGTAAACGTTTTCCAGGCTGCAAGAAAGTTTTTGGAGGTAGGGCTATGAAGTTTGACCACCATAGACAAAGACTTAGACATGCATACGTCAGACGACCAATCAGCTATCGATCTCTAAACGGATGCTGCAAAGTGTGTCCAAACAGACAGCAGGGATAAATAGTCCAGACAGGAAATGGAACTCGAATTAAAGATTTCCCGTCCATGAAATGAAAAAGCTCTTGCCATGCCAATAAAGTCACTGGTGTGGATCTCACACAGGCACATTATGGCGGTAGGAATTATGGGTGGTATAATGCTGACAGTGATGGCATTATCGTCAACACCCTCATTTGTTAGATGCACGTCTCATAAATAAGAGGCCAGCGGTCATTATGGTCAGTCCATGCACGCATTCTCAATTACAGTCGAATGGTGTAAATGGAGCCATCCCTCATTGAGATCCAAAGCTGAGTCCACAGGTGCCGGGACACGCTGTACTACTAGGAAACCATGTGGCGGCCGTTAGTACGGAAAGATAAAACGCCCTGACCTTTCCAGAGAACACCTTTATTGCGCCGTGTACTCTCTTTCCTTTATCCAGCTCTATAGGATCTTCGGTTTCTGTCTATTCCTTCAATCATTTATGAGCAAAGCCATCAGATCAAAAATAAACCAGGAAGCACTGCAAGGAACATCCATACGTCGTCTATAATGAACATGATGTCAGTAAAGGGGAAGTGATTTCCAGCTCAGCGTGCACTCAAACACAGAGACTTTTGGGAAATAAAGAGTGTTTGTTTTCTGTTCTACAAGACTGATTGAAGGTCCAGCAAGAACAAACAATGAAAGCAAACACAAACATAGACCTTTTTCTCATGAATGGAAACAAACAGAGGAAAGTGAACAGCGTTGCAATAGGGCTGGTCAAAGTTTATTACACCGCACTTTTCTCGCCATTCTATACTCTGTGCAATTTCACTCGCAATGTTCCTATTGCGATTGTTCAAGCAACTCAAAAGGTGATAAACCTTCTCCCTTCTCCTCTCGTGAATGATGATAAATGTGTCTGTTTCTTTTGATTTATTTTTTCACAAGTTCACAGAAACAGCTATCTTTTTTTATGAATGAATCTGAATTACTAAAAATTCAGATCTGTTCTTTATTACACTGTAAGAAAAAATTGTAAAAAAAATGGCCCTGGCTGTCACTATCACCTATCAAAAAGTACTCCTCTGCACCTAAATATTTTTTTATAAATACCTTGGAGGTAAATATTGGTACAACGTGTATATGAAGAGTTTGGTAACAAAACGCAATAAATCCATTTTGACTCATTTCCTCAAAAATGTAAAAACTACTATTTTTAACCACTATTTCCTGTTACAAGCTTTCACATAGCATCTTTAGGTTATTATTTTCAAAGATTTATTATAAAAACTGATTCTTTTTTCTGCAAAATGCAATAAATCCATGACAAGTTTTTTTTCAAAATAAGAGCACTGTCATTGTTGTCATCCTTGGTACGTCGTTGCTGAACTTTTTCCCCAGCGGTCAGCTGTAAAATGTTTTGGTCCTGCTCGATTTTGTAAAGTAAAATAATGAAACGTTTTTCATAAGGTCAATGTGTTAGCATGACAGAAGCTTGATGCCTTCACCCTGCCTTCTGTGTGTATTCAACGCGCTGCCATTATTGTTTACAATGCATGGAATCGTGCGCTGTGATTGGTTAAGTGGAATTATTTCATTCTGCAGAGAAGGACTGCCAGTAACACATTTTGGGGAAAAAATGACAGAATAACACGGTAAAATGCGTTAAATGAAGAATTTACTTTTTAATACTGACCTGATACAATAGGCGATAACATTTTTTTTTAAATAGCATTTTGGAACCAAACTCTTCATATAGATTTATCTACCCAGTCTCATGTAGATGCTTATACTAGAAATAGTACGAAGTGTAAAAATCGTGCAATACATACACCAAATTCCACTTTGCATCTTTTTTTGTTGTTTTATTTATTGGTTTCTCAATTTTTTCTGATTTTAAACCATTTTCGCTTGGGTTTAGGGTTAAATTTCAGATTTGATTAAAGAGGTTTTTTAATATACAGATTTTTGTCTATATTTAAGCCATGGTCGCTTGGAGTTGGGGTCAGAATTGGGGTTTGAGGTAGGATGTCATTTTCATATACATATGATATAGATCTCTATAGATTTTATAAATATGGCAGGTGCTATGAGGTGATGACCATGAAGTCTGTTTTAAGGTCTTGGTGCTCTTTCTCCTCTTTCTCATTAAAGATGTTACTATGGTCAAATAGCGCGTCAAACTACATCGCTCCACCAGCGCATGCTTCACTGATATAAAACACAAGTTTTTCTCAAAAAAGTTCAAAACACTTTACAACTATTAGCACTTCTGCACGCCAGAGACCTGCTGCATGAGCACTGAGTGAGTGAGAGAGAGAGAGAGAAAGAGAGATAGACCCGTGATGGTTTGCTTGGTGCTTATTATGAAATTACAGAAATTACTCGTTCATCCGTCACACTCAGTCTAACATGTGGGACTGCCGAGTTAGCCACGTCCACTTATTTACATTTCGCAGAATGCACAGAATACAAAAATCTGCTAAGTCTGACCAAAAGTTACATATATCTGAACCAAATGACTAAAATATAAAAATGTAGCTTTTTAGACATTTCTGTATTTTACCGGAAGCTTTTTTTTATATACCATCCATTTAATGCTGACTTCACCATTTTGCACAGACCAACTACATCAGGAAATACCCCACAGCTCTTCTAAAAGGCGACTATACTAGCAATTTCCCCCATAAATCTGATACTGAAAAAGCCATCTGGGGGTTAAATGTAGCTGATTGTGCAGTTGGGTCAATCCTTGTAACCAAGTGGAGGTAATTCCCAAGTCTATATGTGAACTCTTCAACTCAGACGCGCTGATGTATTCCTGCAAACAGCGATAGGCTTGCACATAAACCAAGGGCAATCCACCTGATAGGGGCTGCGTCTCTCTGATAAACAGGTACAACCCAAAATCATTCGCATCCTCTGCTACAACACCACAGGGACTACGGCCATGTAATTAACTTAGACACAAGAAAGAATGCTAGGCAACAGTACATAATGCTTCATGGAGGCTTTTCAAGGTTAACAATGTGGCATCGTGGGAAATGGAGTTGGAAATATAACAGAAGTGACTACATGTAAGATAAAGTCAATAGATTGAATGAAAGACAAGCATGCATATTGAGAGAGCAAGATAAAATAAAAAACGAATGTAAAAGAGCACATGTGCTTTAAATTTAATAATCTTAAATGAAATGCTGAATTTTTTTCACCATGAATTTATACTTAATATCTATGCATAAACTCCTCTCTGTGTTTCAGTCAATGTGTTGACCACCACGGATGAGTTCATTATGCAGATAGGTGGGTAATATTAGAGCTTAGCAGCGTGCATGACAATTACAAATACGCTGCAGAGCTTGGAGAAATCAATCATATGTGCAAGAGCTCCGCAGGACTGTAACCTCTGCCAGCCATGTGGAAAATAGGCTCGCAGTCAACCAAAGAGACCTGCGCCACGAACACTGATGCCCACCAACACAAACTTCTGCTTTGTCCTACAGGCTCCTCACAAGGCCAAAGCTTACTGTGTTCACAAACTCCTTAAGCTATACTGTGACAACCAGCGCAGTGCATATGCACCAAGTTAGGGTAGAGGTTTTAAAAGGAGGTACGTCTGGTTGTTAATTACAAAGGTTGTGCATTCAGTCAATCCCTATGGTACTTTGAAGTAAATTCATCAGTCACTTTTGGGTGAATATACAGTATGGAGAGATTGCATGACATGGCCTGATCTGCAAATAAAAAATACTATGCATGGTCTATGTGAGATCTTCTCTTGCTCAGTGATAAAGCATTGCATTAGCAGCACAAAAGGCTTCAGGTTCAATTCCAGGGTGCATGCATAATGACAAAATGCATGCTTTGTAATGAGTTTAATGAAAGCATCTGACAAATGAGTAAATGTTAAAGGACAAGTTGGGTATTTTACACTTAAAGCCCTGTTTTTAGATTGTTTATGGTGAAATAGAACGGTTTTGACTGAAATTTGGACATATGTGGCTGCCCCGAGAATTTTCGGGTGTTTCTTTTATCACCCCACGACTCTATAATGGCTGCATAGGTGCACTGGAACAATTCTTCCTAAAATGCATTAAACTTTCGTTTACAAAATCGTGAAACTCACCGAGTGGTCAGGGGTGTTCACTGATATGCTCACACAAAAATCGCTGCAAAAGATGCTTTCCAACAGCTGTTTTAGCATTTGTTGTAAACTTGTGGACCTATTTTTCCAAACGCCTCACACTTTTATTATCACAATTATAGACACTCCAGCCCAGTTGGTGGCGATAATCCACCTTTGCCAATTGCAAGAATACAAACAAAGTTCCCGGCGCGGAGTAATACCGTACCTCACAGCACATCTAATACATGTCAACGGAGTTGGCAAAAACTACGATAAAACCTGTTTGTAAACAAAAGTTTAATGCATTTTAGGAAGGATTGTTCCAGTGCACCTATAAACCCATTATAGAGGTGGGAGGTGATACAAGAAACACCCGAAAATTCATATGTCCAAATTTCAGTCAAAAGCGTTCTATTTCATCATAAACAATCTGAAAACAGGGCTTTAAGTGTAAAATACTTGTCTTTTAATGGTAAAAAATACCACCCGAACTACACAACATTAAAAGAGCTTCAGTTACATCAAGGATAAACCTATTGTAGTTTGCACTAAAGACAATTTGTTTGTGCAACAATTTATTGGCTATGTTGTACATGAAAAATTCAATATTCATATTTCGATTTAGCAACACTCCTGTTTAATTTCATAATTCAGCCAATGTCGAATTTCCAGTCATATTTTTGGGCTTGTTTAGTTGATGGTAGTAAATACTGTACATAATTTTGAATACATGTTTTATATTTCTGTACAGTACATAATGTTTATCGTGACCCAGGCTCACTCACAGTAAGTACTTCTGCCTACATTTCTGCATAACCTAAAATATGTTTCTCCAGGAACATCTTTCGATGTAATTTCCACTAAAGGCGTTTGGTTTTTGTCTGTTTTGAAGTTGCGAAGCAGACACATACACAAATGAACTCTTTCCCCGCCATTGACAAGTTAACTGGTCAATTTAAAGAAAATGGTTTCCTGCCAATGACGAGTATTTCCGCCCTTCTGCAATACCACTATTATCCACCAGGTCTGCAACATATAAAATCCAGAAGTATCACCCTAGTGCAAACAGCTGTATGTCTGTGTAAGTTTTGAGGATCACTCTGAATCTGATCTCTATCAAAAGTCCTTCACAAAAATGGAAATATCTTTGCTTTTTGCTCAAAATTTGGCATTTTTGAAGAAATCTACCCGTATTTGAGAGGTGATAAAAAGAAAACAAATGAAACTTTTTTTGTTTGTTTGTTTGTTTGAAAGCAGAGGGTTTGTTCTTTCAATTGATGAAAAATGCCAGGAAAGAGTTAAAAAATGCAAAGTGTATTTTTGCGATTTATTTTTAATCAAACACAGTTGACTACAACATTCAGAAGTACTTTGATCATTCATTACAGATTTTCCTGCCACAGTCACACAAGCATGAACTGAAGAACATACGCCAATAATGTTCAGTATTGTCTGCTTTGTAACATTAAATGGACCTGCATCAAAACTAAGGCTGTGCAACAATATCGATACAGCTAACTATTGTGATACATTTTTCCCTGATAGTGTATCGATATTTCAATATCTACTATCGATATAAAAAAAATCACATTCCTCTGTGTGCATCAAACGACCTCATCCGCCGCTGCTGCAGTTGTCGCTGTCAAGTTGTCTGTCATATTCGGCTAATGTCTCAGAAGTTAGTGGGAGTGAGAAAATGGCAGAAATTTTAAAAACACCTGCAGCTTTTTAAGCCGACGTGTGGAAGCACTTTGTTTTTTTTCCTTTTTAAATTCAGCTCTTTTTTACATTTTTGATAAAAAAGAAAAAGTATTGCAATGTATCGCATCATGCAACGTACTGTATCGTACCGCGATATTTCGTACCATGGGCAACGTATCGTGATATGTATCATATCGTGAGGGCCTTCCCAATATCCAGCCCTAATCAAAACTGAGAAAAACAAAAACCTCCAGTGCCTGTAGTGGACAATCCAACTGAAAGATGCAGCGATATGTAATGGTAGATGCGTCTTTAAGGTTATTGAAAAATTTTTGCACGCAATTCCAAGAATCCTGTGTAATGACATTTTTTGTTGTGTTTAAGGTTGCAACTTTATTTTTTTAAGGTCCTGAAGATTTGTGTTATAAAACTAGCTGAGAACCGCTAATCTGGATTTCAACAACATTTGATTGCGACTGTAACAGAACAAGACTCGCATTCACCACAACTAACAAATCACAAGCGCTGGCTAATGCTGTTGACTCATGTACTCAAGTTGACACATGTATGCTTATAGCTGTTTAACTAAACAATGTTTTTGATTAATGGTTACACTTAATGACTGAACTCCGTTAAATGCGGTTTACCTTATTTTGTAAGATCAAATACGAATGAACGGTGACAGATGTTGAAAAAACCCTGACGTGTTAATATTACCAAAGGCAAACCACAGATAACAAATAAAATAATTAAATAGAAATTGTGGGATCTGCCTCATTCCCATACTTCAAAGCAGCTTTTTCCCTTCTGAGCTGCAGGGGGGGGGGCATTTACAGTCTAGCAAGATTTTACATCCTGTCATGAATTGAACAGAACACAGAGATTTTAATGAGGGAAATTAGTCAAGAGCCGAAGCTCGAGACTTTAACTTAATGGAATCCATAACAGATACTGTGGGGCCAAGAGAGATGTGTTGTTTAAGGAAATAAAAACTTTATGCCACACAATTACAAGGATTGTGTTTTATGCTGAACCTGCAGAGTTACAGTTAAAACCTGATACAAACAAAATGGAGGCCTTGGCTTTTCTCTCAAAATACATACAGGGATACAGTAAGTTGGATCTATGTCTAGTTCTAATTTGTTAACATTAGTTAATGCATTAGCTAACATGAAATAATGATGAACAATATTTCCACAACATTTATTAAACTTTTATTTATGGTAATTTCAGTGTTTACATTTTCCAAATTTGACTGTTAACATTAGGTGATGTACAATGGCTAAGCCACACCCCCAAACGCGATGAGCCAATCACAGTGTGCATAGCTAACCCATTACACTCGGACATTCTCTGCTTACACGTCCATTGAAATGCATTGCAGTTAGTCAGTTTTCATTAATTTTTATATGTTTTTTCTTGTCATTTTAAGTTTAACCTGATAAGGAACACTGTGCCATACACGGCACACCCCCTCCCTTGCACGTGAGGCTGCATTACGTCATTGTAACTTTGAAGCATTAAATCTTCAAAATATACGGTCATGCGGCACATCGTTGTAAAGCTTAGACTTTAGGGATTCCATTAAGCTCACACACAAAGCATAATATGATTTCTAGCAGTCATAAAACTGTAATCTAGTTGTTAGTTACCTGAACCGGGCGGCGCCGATTTAGGATATTTACTTACCTTCAAAATCTTCCCTTTATCTGCTTCGGTGAAATTGTCTAAAACAAACTGTTCAAAAATCCCCAAAAGTCCAAGGAAATGGAATATCCAAGCCTTTTAATCCAAAACGATTTGTTCATCTCACAATCTTGACGTTTCTGACTGAATTACGATATAAATAGTATATACAATTAGTTCACTAACGGACATTCATTCGAATATCACTTTTCATTCACAATGTATTATGAATATATTCGGATGTCACGTTTATTGTGCAACATCTGAGGAACAAATACGCCCCCTTGTGGAATTTCAGCCGTTCCATAAGAGGCTACAATGGTCAAACGGTGTGCGGTACATGCAACTCCGACACTAGGTATCCCGAGAGGCTGGGCAACGTTGTGTATTTTTTTAAACTTTCCCAAGCCACATCTCAACAAAGATAACGTTAAGTGTCTGCTCTGGATTAAGTTATGCGGTAGACCACAACACCAACTAAACGTGGACAAATTAAACAAGGATGTATACATCTGTTCTAAGCTAAGTCAACAACGTATTAAAACGTTATCTTTAACATCTCTAACGTAACGTTAGCCTAACATTAGAAAACGTTAGCTTCTAGCTGCGTTGTACATCATGTCACTTAGCTTCATTAACGTATCTGTAAATAACCAAGATAACAAATGTTATTTGTAATAGCAATGTTGTGCTGAATGATTCATGTAAATAATGTAATGGAGAGGTACTCTTGGTAAAGATGGTAAAAAAGGCTTGTCCTGGAAACATACTGTACGCAAGTTAGACCTGTACATATGAGTGGAGGGGGCGTGGCTTAGCCATAGGTCAATTGTATTGGCATTAACTAACATTAACAAAGATGACTAAATGCTGAAAACCTGTATTACTTAAGTTATGCTAGCTAATGTTAACACTAGTGTTAGCAACATCACTTGTTTGAGCTATGATTTTTAAGGTTGGACCCTACAATATGTTTACACAAAGCATGATAATGATATAAAAATATATCTCTGTCTATAACATTATCTTTTTAAATAACGTTTTTCTGAAAAATTGTACTTCCTCCCCTGCTATCCCCTATTATAGGGCAAACGAGATTTGAAAGCATATGGAAAAGCAGAATATGTGCCATAACATTCCACTAAAGACCTCGTCTTCCTAACTACACAATGCCGCAACACATGATAAAAGTGCACACAGATCTCATTCGATGGAGTTCTGAGTACTCATGAAAATTAATAGCGACAATGGATAATTTACTTCAGATCTTAAAACTAAATGATTGGAAAGAATGTTTAAACTGTTAACTATTAGAACAAACAACTGTATTTCATAACAAAGGTTGTCTATTAGTCACGGAGTATTCATTTTTAATAATGTTTACACTGTTTAATTTAATTACACATCTTCAATGCGAGTGCAGTGCACTTGACAGAGCTCTGTCTGGTTGATTTTGCATCTGGTTAGGACCCGAAGACATGATGTAAAGGCGCTTTTTGTGTTTCCCTGTGCAGATCTGAGGGACAACAGGAAGGTGAATAAATCTGAGCGAATTACTGTCTGACATTTTTTTTATCGCAAATAATACTGTAGCTGCTATTATTGAGCAAAGATTATGTGAAAATAGAGTAACATTTGTTAGATTATTTATTCCTCTGGTTTCTTTTTCATTTTAGATGCACACGCCAGATTTGAGCCGAAGACGCCAATTTTCTGTCCTATAAATGTGTCTTCAGACGTCTGCATTTTGCATTCAGCTGTAGGGCAGAGACTGAATGAGACATCATTTGTCTGTCAAATTGTCCCTTAACTCCATCTGTCATTGTAAGAGCAGACAGGTTCACTTTGGAAAATAACACATGAGAAGACGACCAGCAAGAATCTGGTTTTATTGAAATGAGGTACTGCTTTCGATCTGTGTGAATGGCCAACATGACAAACAGTTAAACACATGGCATTAATTCCAGAGTCTATTTGCAATACTGTATAAGCTGAATGTGTAATCCATCCTTATTATCTAAAAGCACCTCAGATTATTATTTGCAATTAGCTGTGAATAATGCATGAGCAAGTTAAGTGAAGTATTTAGCACTTCAGAAACAGCCTTAAAAAAACTCAATTTCCCAGGAAGAGGGTACGCCACTTCCTTATTTTAAGTGTGCCGCACTTTCTTCCTGCCATCTTTCAGTGTTTTGCTGTGCTTTTATTGATGTGCCACTGGGAGTTCATTATGATACATCTGTTTAACCAAGCCAACAAATTAAAGTACTACAGTATAAACTCCATAATCTGTCAACGTCTTCGATTAAAGTCGCTGCGCAGCCTACCGTCTCGCAATTCACATTCGATTTGTACTGCTTCCTTTTGCAGTAGAAATACACTGCAAAAAAGACTTTTATTTTTGTCATGTTTTTAGTACAAATATCAAAAAATTCTTAAATCAGGATGCATTTTCTTGGTAAGCAAAATGACTTAAGACAATAAGTCAAATTTAAGTGAATTTGGGCCTAAAAGAAGCAAAACAAATCTGCCAATGGGATAAGAACATTTTTCTTAAAATCTTCTTGAATTAAGTGTTCAAGAAAAAAGTAAGCTTATATTTAATTTTTTCTTAACCCATTGCCTTTTTTGTTGCTTCTTTTAGGCACAAATTCAATTAAATTTTATATTTATTATCTAAAACTAGACTTATTTTCGTAGGTCATTTTGCTCACCAAGAATGCATCTTGATTTAAGAATTTTTTAATATTTGTACTGAAAACAAAACAAACATACTAAGAAAGAAAGAAAGAAAGAAAGTCATTTATTTTTTGTGGTTAAAAAGTTCTGTGGCCACCGTGACAACATTGTTGGATTTGGGGCTTTATTACTACACTAAACCCTTGGAAGTTTTTTCCAAAAATTAATTTAAAACACAAGCACAGTATGTGCAGACATGAGCGCTATGAAGCTTCGAACCATGTCTTCTCCATGTGTGTGCTGCTCAGCCACCTCAATGTGCCAATCACATGATCACTAGAGCCCAGCGTGATACTCGTGACTGCACGGACCCTCTGATGTCTTCACACGGAAAAGAAAAGCTGGGAGAAACCTACCTTATCAAAGCTTCTGTTTTCTCACATATGCACATCCACTGAAACACACCAAAAACTCAAAGTACTCTTGTTTTATTGAACCTGACAATAGACAAGAGCGAAACGCCGGAAAGTAATTATGGGAGAAACCGCATTGCCGCCCATGCAATCATCTATGTCAGCATCTACGGCGAAAAACACGAGACCTTATTAAACACGCCACACCGACACGCAGAATATTAATTTTCACTAACATGGTCATCTATTAATCTTATTCGTTGCTGTCTTTTTTTAACAGGACGTCACACGGCAGACTAGCTGTAGCATCCACCCCCCAAAAAATTCAATAACTGTACACTGTTTTATACTGGAGGTCATGTCCTCCCTAATCATTATTGTGTTGAGAAATGGACAGGTAGTTGTTCCCTGTGCCCCCTGCTCAAAATATGACCTTCATCGCACACACCCGCCTGCGGCTTTGGTGAAAATAACGGTGTGTGGCCGTCTGGTCGGCCGTGACCACCCTATTAAAGTTCCCACAATTTAAACCTGCCACGCTGCTGCACAGAAGCAGCCATTACCACAGAAGTTCACGCTCTAGTCAAAGCCATTTGGTTTCTCCTGTGTCTAAAAAAGCACAATATGCATTCAACTCGACAATAATAGGACACAACAAATGTTATGGCAGACCTCCTGGCAACGGTTCTGGGAATGTTATAGGGCACATGATTTAATGCGTGCCAGACTTACACAGTGGGCAGAATTCAACAGTTGTGCCGCTTTTGCTCGTGCCATTTCCAGACAAATCCACAATCTAATTTTTAGCAACCAAATACAATTTTTCATATATCCAGAGAACGTATTAAGCATTTTAGGTATATAAAACCGTATGCAAAGGTATAAGTACAGCTATTTAGTGACAGTACTGCACAGTTGACTCTATAACATCATATTAAAATACATATACAACCAAAGTTCATATATGGTAGTCGCCGTACTTGGCGGCCATATTTGCAATGCCTCCGGGCAGCTTTTTAACCCTCTGGGGTCTGACCATTTTTTCATGTGCTTGTAGAGAATGGTTTACCAAAACTAAGTTACTGGGTTGATCTTTTTCACATTTTCTAGATTGAGAGAAGCACTGGGGACCCAATCATACCATTTAAACATGGAAAAAGTCAGATTTTCATGCCATGGCCCCTTTAAACATATAATTTTAAATTGTTTTTTAATGCTTACCCTCCAGCCTGAAAAACGTAGCATGTAAAAGTAAAAATATCCAGCAGATGAGTGATACTGTATGTGACAGACAACATATGTACAGTAATAATATTTGCAATCAGACATAACAGCAGCTGTTTGCCTTGCATGCAAATATGTATTTTATGAGCATTGCATGGTTTTTATTTGTGTATTTTCTCACAAGAGCACAAGATTATTCAGCTTTTACTTAGCCTCATGTTTGTCACCACATTTGTGCTTCATATTGTAAGTTAAAACCAGACGATTTCAGGGTTTGTGTGATGCCTTACTAAAATGCAAATCCAAAGCTGCGAGGCAATCAGTTATAATAGAGCAGAGGCGATCGTATGATAACGCACATCAAATCCTGAGTCTGGCATATTTTTTTCATATTTAAGGAAGTTTGGGATGGCACTGTAGAAAGTTTGAAAATGCTTCAGAAACTATAAAGAAAAGCACATATAAAATAGATATGTTTTGTTTTAACTTTACACACAAATTATGAAAATGTGCACATAAAATACCATAAAAAATGTATAGGTTGTGCATGTCATGACAATCCATTTTTAGTCGCGGTAAAAATGTCACCGTGGTGAGAACCGGCAGAGAAACATTCAGAGTAAATGTCATGAAACAGGTAGACATGCAGAAAAAGGTGCCGGATCTGTTGATTGGATCATGAATAAATCAACGCAGGCACCTAAATACTAAACTAACAACCAGAGTGGTGCTGTAAATAACAGCTTTATGAATCTCTGTCAATAATGAATTACACTTTACTTCAACGAGAGAGAAAACACATCAATAACATATGAAATCCCTAACATGGCTATCCTACATATTAAAAGTGATGTATTCAAAGTGACCCGCTTTGGCATGACGTGCACATCAACATCTTGTGGTTCATAATCACATTTGCTCTAATTTCTGAGCATTTCCCTATGAATAAACATGACCACGACCGTCTGTTAGAGTTCATCTAGCCCTGAAATCTCACAATGGACAGTTTAGCAGTGAGTGTGTGGTGTGTCATTATTTTACCTGAATGCAACATAAGAACTTATGTCTACAAATGATTTTTTTTCTTACCTTTTTATAATCTAAAGAATTTTTTTTTTTTGTGAAACAGCAAGGTTCTTAAGATGTTAAAGGAAAACACTGTTTTTTAATATTTTACTATGTTCTTACCTCAACTTAGACAATTTAATGCATACCTATCTTTTTTCAATGTGTGCACTTAATCTCTGTACAGCAAATTGTGAATGTGTTAGCATATAGCCTAGCCCCATTCATTCCTTAGGATCCAAACAAGAATTAATTTAGTAGCCACCAAACACTTTCATGTATGGCGGAAGAGCACTAAAGCCCGATTTATAGGCGTGTGTAAACTCTACGCCGTAGGCTATCTGTGCACCTCGCAAAATTTTTAACAGCGTCAGTTCTACGCGGACTGCAAGCGCTGTGATTGGTCCACCAGAACCCCCCGCCCCGTCAGGTACACAAACTGCGTCACAGGTATTTCCGTTTACGATGGTAAAAAGAAAGATGAGCCAAGTTGAGGAGTGATTAACTTAAACTGCAACAAAAGTCACTGTTTATTTACTTCCATCATTGCTGGTCTTCTCAAAACATACACAACAAGTTGCTGTTTCTTCTTCGTTTGTGGGTTAACTTGCCAACCTTCTTCTTCTTTGACGGTCGCGCTGCTACTGTGGTTACACACGTAGATACTGTCTACCAGCGGTCTGCGGGTGTCGTTGCATGTCGACGCGGACGACAATGCAAAAGTATTAAAGAAAACCGACGTGGAACCTACACCGTCACGGCTACACCGTATGACATATGCACAAAAATAAAGGGCCCTTTAGTTTGCAGCACTTCGACCTCGGCAGCAGTAATATTGAAAGAAGTTTGAGAGGGGGAGGTTCACAGGAGTGATGATGTTACTGAAGTCAAAGTTCTGCAAACTAAGTGCTCTTCTGTCATACAATATAGTTCTCATTTTTTATCCGCTTAAAAAATCGCCACGTTTTATTTTGTGCCACCATACTCGTGTAACATGTAACAGTCTTTAAATAGGGAAAACATGGTGTTTGGTGGCTTCTAAATTCATCCCTGTTTGGATCCTAAGGAATGAATGGGGCTAGGCTAAATGCTAACACATTCACAACGTGCTGTACAAAGATTAAGCACACGCATTGAATAAAGATGGTATGTATTCATTTGTCTAAGTTGATGTAAGAACATAGTAAAATATTGAAAAACGGTGGTGTTTTCCTTGAAAGGTTCTTTATGAAACCAATTAGCAAAAATGATCATGAAGCACATTTATTTATATTGGTGTAACATTATTCATGATTCACTGACTAAATCTGAATGTCAGTTGATCATGAAAATTCATAAATCGCAAATGCAGGCATTACTGCATGCATTTGGAAGCCACTTTTATTTATTTTATCACAATGAAAATGTAGCAGCGTAACTCATGTTTATAGCACATGAAATGCTGAAACAAGAGCAACTGAGAAATTTACTACAGTATATGAAGTTGGAATTTAACGCTTCAGGTTTGGAAATATATCACAGAGACTCGCCTCTCAAGATCATAAAAGGAAAAATGACTTCCTTGATGTGACTATCACATGCTTACTTTGCTATCGGCCTTATGGAGGATCCCTTCCTGACAGAGACTCTAGGTGTAGCACCTCCTTCCAGCTGTGCCATTCAAGGGCTTAAAAAGTCCTCTGAAATTCACCCTAAAAAAGTGACAATAGCAGAAACCGGGCAAGCATGCTACATCAAGGTTCACTGATATCAAAGGCTGGATTTAAACTGCAGGTCTTGATGTGCAATTCTGATTTGTTGACTTTCCGATTTATTTATTTATTTATTTATTGATGACCCGTTTACATCATCTTTTAATACCGATTTGTATCCGATTTATGCATTTACACTAAACACTTGGTGAAACAGTTGAAGATAAACATACATGTACTCAGGGTGCGATTTGTATTTGAAATTAAAGAAGTGTGCTTTTAAATATTTAATACATTTTATAAAACGGCCCGTTCTAGTTCTTCATTCTGATTGGTTGAAACGCGTTCTAAGCCGTGATAAAATACCCTGGTAAACCCACGATTCAGACCGCATTTTCTACAATAGACAGTTAATGGCGATATCCAGATAAATGTCAATAAATATTGTTGAGTCATCTCATCAATAAAGAGAAAACGTTCCCTGAGAAGGTTTTTAAGCTCTAATTCATATGTTCGCTATTATCCACTAGAATGCGATCTTACCCAACTTAAACACTGACGCATTTACTCAACACTAAAACACACAGTGTAAGTGTTGATCAGGCTCTGAATCTGATCTCTTACAAAAGTTATTCACTTAAAATTTGAGAGGTGATAAGAGAACAAATGAAGGTAGGATGAAACGGTTTTTTTTTAAAGCGGAGCGTCTGTTCTTTAATTTGATATATTTTATATTTATTTAAAGAAGATATTTTTTCTGGAAGCCATTAAACTAAAACTGGGTGGCAACTTAAAAAAAAACACTGAAGGGGAAAGATGGAAAGAGTTAAAGTTAAGCAAGCTTCGACGCATATTTAATCATCACTTCAGCAGTTGCACGATATAAATGTTAATGTATAAATTAGATGAATGTTGATTTATGAAAATAAACATAGTTTTCATTGTGTCTTTGCTGCATCTGTTTTAGTTGGGAGCTGCGCACTGTTGCAGCCACACTTGATTCTGAGGAACTACTTTGTTTGGCGGAAGAGTAATATTTGTACTAATATAATTACAACTTATTTGTGTTTTATTTTATGAAATCCTGCTATGCATATGAAGTAACTGTTTTATAAAAGCAATAAGCCCCGCAAAGCAGCGGTGTTACAGTGCATTTTATAACAGCTAAGGGGGTTTTAGGCACTCTGCTTCGCATCATCCCTAACAAGGCCCCTTAGCTGTAATGCATTGGTAACCCACTGCTTCTTGGGGCTTGTTGCTTTAATAAACCACGGGCTTATATTGATTATTCAGGGTATTAAGCTATTTCTTGTAACTGTTGAAACGAGCCATTTATATGGCCGTTTGATGATCATTAATCATTGGGGGAATCAATTTTGTCCTCACGGGATATAAAAAATAATTAATCAGAGACAGGGATATAAAGAAATGGGATAATCCCCCATTCCCCAGGCAAATCGCAAACTGCATGTACTGACCCGGACCAGCTTAGACCACAGAGAAAGTAAAACAGACAATGGATGTGCAACGATCACAGATGAAATGATTATGCATTATTTAAATACAAGATTATACTGCTTTATTTCAAGACATGAAACTTCAGCATTACTCCGCTAAGCTGAGCAATCGTCCTCCATTGCACTGCACCAGTAAGAAGAGTCATGTCATCGCTGTTGGCGTCCACCTGTGTTGACTTCATATGCCAACAACACTTTTTCAACTTTTTCTTGATACGAGAATATGCGATCTGTCTGCTTACATTGGAGATGTGAATGCATGAATCCGACTCATGTCAACATATGAATGAGGCCTGTCTGAAACCGATCTGGAAATAATTGATGTGCTTTTTCCTGCTTACACATTCGTGGGCCATATCCGACCTGTGCCACCTGAGAAAAAAAATCACTTCAAACGTGCAGTGTAAATGTGGCCAAACTGACAGCATTGCTGCAAATGATATGAAACCACAGTCTGCACAACACCCGACAACATATCTCTCTGCCCTGAGGAAACAGGCTAACAGACCAATCCACAGCAAACAAATCAGCCACCGATCCCGCGTATGGACCTGCTTCATCTAAACTCTTTACAGCAATATGCAATCGTTTGCTTCTTTTATACATGTCTCTAGTGTTAATTACTAAAAACTCTGCAAACTTTCAATGATACAAACATAATATCCTGGTAAATTATTGCTGTATCCTTTTGAAACAGCTTTTGCATTGGCAAACCAGCAGTGATTAAAATGCTGCCTCCACAGGCAGATCACTAGGCCTTGGAAAAGAGCAGAAATCTCCCTGGATGAATTTATTGTACTTGGCAATCATCCGTTCTGCTGTGAAACGTACCAGCTATGGTCTCCCGACTAAAATGACTAGGATTCATAGTCTCTCTCGAGATGATCCATCTACCTCAACGCCATCAATCTCCCGTCTTGCCCTTAGAGCTGCCTAACACTTCTCCATCAGACTCATAAGCTATGGTCCTGTTGCCATCGTAGATCAAACATCACACCGTGATGATAGTCTTCAATCACAAGTCGTCCACTGGAGAGAACAGTCATTTTACATGTACGTAAGCAGGCCCTGATATCAAGAGGAATATATATATATATAGTCTCAAAATGGCTGTCATGAAATAAAAATCATTAAAAAAAAGCATTATCGCAATGTACAGATGTTTCCTCATGAGAAATGGAGGTGGGCCATCAAAGCAAAAACACAGAAATGCTCGCAGCTTAGCTTCCGTATGTATCTCCCTTATAAATGAAAAATGTCCTCAGGGAATTTTTGCACTTTAATTCCAGTTCCCACAAGAGTTACACCAATCACGGCTAAACATAGCTGTATTACTTTGGATTTTCCTTCTGCGGAAAATGATAATGGATAATTGAAACCTTAAGCTCATGAAATAATTATCATTATGAGCTGAAGACGTCTGTTCGCCTTTCCATCATTTAGACTTAACTAGCAAGGAGGTCAAAACTACAGTTGTGGTATCATTAAAATTAAAGATGATTTTTTTACGCTGATTTTTGCCACAAATGTATTAAAAAATGTTAAAGCTGTGACACATTTATTTGATTATACTGCAAATTCAAAAGTCGTCTGGTTAGAGTGATGTGATAGATAACTAGTTTATAATGAATCTCAGAAATGCTCAAATACTTTAGCTTCAAATCTAGTAAATCCAAACCTCAGGCAATTCAGAAATACCAAAATCTGTTAAACGCCATATCTCTTTTCCAGCAAAATCCTCTAAGCGCACAGAAGAATTGGTTAAACGGTGATAAGCTGCAAGAGTTTTTTCTCGGTTAATGAGCACCAATTATCCGATTTCCAATTTTACATTTCCTTTGGTGTGTAAGTGTGTATGAGTACATGTTAACAATATGCAAAAGGTTCAAATCCCAAAGTAAACGATGACGCAAGTTATCATCTCCAACGTAAATCTCTTTTCTTGGACTACAACAAACACACGGATTGTAGGCAACAGTTATGTCCTCAGCCTGTTGACGTTGACACAACGGTCATTATCATAATTCTGCCCGCTTTTGACTCACAGCCTGTAAGTACTATAGTCTATGTTTTCATATTTAAAGAATTTACCACTGACTAAACTATAATTCAAACACAAGTTTTGTGTTCACAAATGCAGACATGGTTTACTGTTTTAGTATCCTCACCTTACCAATCTGTTGATAGATCAGCTTGGTCATCTGCATTTTCTGGATAAGATTTGGCTTGTCAATATAAACTTGTCAATATTAACTCCTGTTAGTGATGCATTGTGAGCTAATCTTTCAAACATGGTAAGGAGCGTCACATTTCCTGCTGACGTCAGAGGTATTCAGGCCAATCACAATGCTCTGGTTAGCTGGCCAATCACTGCGCTTTTCAGAACGATGAGCTTTGTACAAAATCAATGCGTTTCAGGAGGCAGGGCATAGAGAAACAACAATAACGTACGGTATGTGGAAAATATTGTGTTTTTTTAGACCATAAACCACGCAAACACATTACACCAAATACACAAAATAATGTAGTTCTTAGCAACATAATTGGTGCTCTTTAAATGAGGTTTAACATATATATTAGGATACTGACTGAATTGTTGAGCCTTTTACCATTATTCAGAAATGACAGTGAAGAGAGACTGGAGAGAAACAGGGTGGGATTGGGAAACAAACGTGGATCATTTTCAAACTTGGGTCTCTTGTGAGTATTTGGACATAAATTCTGACTTTCATCATTTGTTTCTTGATGCATCATGGAATTTTGCAACTGTTTGCTATGGCTTGTCCAAAGAGGTGAGTTTTTGGCCCCAAAAAAGCTTGCACTTAGAGGGTTTTGCTGTGACAGTCAAATTTGATAAATACCCAGGGACAGCACTACCTATAGGTAGAGTAGGCAAATGCCTAGGGCTCAGGTTTGGGCCTCTATAACCGTTAAATTCAACTGCGCTAGTCCACCAATCACAACTGACAACAATAGACAAAAGTTATTAGGTGAGTTTGACTTCATGCGGCACCGCAAGAGGGTTTTGCAGCGGAACTCCTCATATATAAATAGTCTAATAAATCTTTACTTTAATTTAGCACATTTTTCAAGCCATAATGGACCATATAGACATCTACATCATAGTTGTGGAGTGATGTTGTACACTTGTACACTCTGGTAGTCTGCAGTTTCCTCCACACCTCTGCATTCAAAGCTGGCATACCAGATATATATGGGCTTGTTTGTGAATAGCGAATTATGCAAACCAATGATAAAACCATGCATGCATGCAAATAAATATCAGTGGGTGCAATTCTTTTTTAGGGAGGTGCAGGATTGTTTTTTTACATTTACAATAATAACAACTTGAGTGATGATGTCTATTCTTACCCTAAGATGTATACTGTGTCAAAGAGGCTGATGTAAAAGACACAGGTTGCATTGCCTTATCCAAAGTCTCACTGGAGAATATTGTACAATCTGACAACTGAAAAAGACATTGAATCCTTCAGACTCAATAATGAAAATCGCTGCTGTGTCTATCCGCAAACCAAAATAAGCCCCAGGTGCATCTACAGTATGTGGTGCAGAATAGCGCACTGACAGAGCCAAACAAGACATACTCTATATTTATGCTGTCATCTTCTTTAAAGCAAGGTCTCAGTTTTGGTTTCAGACTCGCACAGAATCCCTCACACGGCTGTTTTTTTATCCTACCGTAAAGCTCTGCTAATTTTAAAAGACTCATTAGCCAGCATTCTCTTTATCGAGTGCAGCCATTACACGCTGAACCACGCCATAAATCACTCCGATCTCTGCCCTCACAGGGCGAGGGGAGAAGGGAGGGGCAGCCGAGGGCACGGCTAAATCCTGCCGGGCCACTGCAGCGAGAACAGCCCCACATCAGGAACGAAGAACCGCCGCAGGCCGAACGCCAGCAGCCAACAGCAAGACAGATGTTGTGGTGCCAAGCTGGCATGTTCATAAGACCCTACCGTCTCCCCTGCCACCCAGCCAGTACACATCTCAGGCTTTGTCACTGTATATGGTTGCAACAACATGGAGATGAGGCGTGGGGTGTACACAAAGCACCTGAATGAAATAGAAGCAGATGCTTGTGACAGCGAGGGTGCGGTTGCGATTGGCCCTACTACTGAGAAAACAATCACAAAGCACGATCGCTACCAGGAACAAGCTTGTTGCAAAGACTCTGGAGAGAAGATGCTGCCTCTGTAATTGGTTGGAAAAGATCAGAGACAAGAAGCCATTCAGAACATCTACCTAGGGCAAGAGCCCAGGGATAGAGATGAGGTTTGTTTCAATACGAAGAACTGTACAAAAGACTCTCAACAACGGTGACACCGATGAAGGTTTGCTGAGAAACGACAGAAAGGCAGGCATGCTGGTTCATGGAAATGGCTCAGTTGTTTTCATTACATTAAATTGCATTTATGCATTTGACAGATGCCTTTATCCGAATGACTTACAGTGCACTGCAAGGGCTATATGGGCTTTCTATAGCTGCCCACAGTAAATTTAAATCTCTGCTGTTAGCCTACAAGACGACTGCTGGCTTTGTACCCATCTACCTACATTCATTAATTCGGACATATCTGCCCTCCAGATGTCTGCATTCTTGCTTGCAAACGGCGGCTTGTAGTGCCATCACATAAAGCACAAAATGACTCTCATGCACCTTTTTTCTGGACCGTTCCGTGCTGGTGGAATTACCTGCCAGTCAGTACCTAAAGGATTATTAGGAACACCATACTAATACTGTGTTTGACCGCCTTTCGCCTTCAGAACTGTCTTAATTCTATGTGGCATTGATTCAACAAGGTGCTGAAAGCATTCTTTAGAAATGTTGGCCTACATTGATAGGATAGCATCTTGCAGTTAATGGAGATTTGTGGGATGCACATCCAGGGCATGAAGCTCCCATTCCACCACATCCCAAAGATGCTCTATTGTGTTGAGATCTGGTGACTGTGGGGGCCATTTTAGTACAGTTAACTCATTGTCATGTTCAAGAAACCAATTTGAAATAATTCGAGCTTTGTGACATGGTGCATTATCCTGCTGGAAGTAGCCATCAGAAGATGAGTACATGGTGGTCATAAAGGGATGGACACGGTCAGAAACAATGCTCAGGTAGGCCGTGGCATTTAAACAATGCCCAATTGGCACTAAGGGGCCTTAAGTGTGCCAAGAAAACATTCCCCACACCATTACACCACCACCACCAGCCTGCACAGTGGTAACAAGGCATGATGGATCCATGTTCTCATTCTGTTTATGTCAAATTCTGACTCTACCATCTGAATGTCTCAACAGAAATCGAGACTCATCAGACCAGGCAACATTTTTCCACCCTTCAACTGTCCAATTTTGGTGAGCGTGTGCAAATTGTAGCCTCTTTTTCTATTTGTAGTGGAGATGAGTGGTACCCGGTGGGGTCTTCTGCTGTTGTAGCCCATCCGCCTCAAGGTTGTGCGTGTTGTGGCTTCACAAATGCTTTGCTGCATACCTCGGTTGTAACGAGTGGTTATTTCAGTGAAAGTTGCTCTTCTATCAGCTTGAATCAGTTGGCCCATTCTCCTCTGACCTCTTGCATCAACAAGGCATTTTCGCCCACAGGACTGCCACATACTGGATGTTTTTCCCTTTTCACACCATTCTTTGTAAACCCTAGAAATGGTTGTGTGTGAAAATCCCAGTAACTGAGTGAAATACTCAGACTGGGCCGTCTGGCACCAACAATCATGCCACGCTCAAAATTCCTTAAATCACCTTTCTTTCCCATTCTGACATTCAGTTTGGAGTTCAGGAGATTGTCTTGACCAGGACCACACCCCTAAATGCATTGAAGCAACTGCCATGTGATTGGTTGATTAGATAATTGCATTAATGAGAAATTGAACGGGTGTTCCTTATAATCTTTTAGGTGAGTGTATATATATTTATGCCACAGGGCTGTTAAATGCTTTATTCTGATTACGCAAGTATGCTTGGAAATGTTCCACAAGTATGCTTTTTTTTGATAAACGCACACTTGACCTGTTAAATGTCTTAAAATAACCACCCAGAGCAATGTGTTAGCAATGTCTGTGGAAACCATGGTATAAGCATCATAATTAACTCAAGTCCTTTTAATTATTTGAAAATAATGCACACCTGCGGTGTAATGGCTCCGCTTCACGTTGTGCCGCATTAACACCTTGGGTGTGCATTATTTTCGAATAATTCAGCACCCCGACGTCAATTATTCCTTACATATATTCATAAAAAATAGGTGTTTATGGTCCTGTGTTATGCTAACTGAGACCACTTTCAGAGCACTTACTATTAACTGTTGCTACTTCGTCGATTTAATTGCTTCCATTCTTTCCCATATTTATAAGTACCTTTGGATAAAAGCGTCTGCGAATTCACTAAATGTAAATGTCCCTTACATTGTTTGAACTGTCCTTTTAAATCATGAAAGTCAAATATTGACTACCCAAATACATGCATGCATACCAGACTAAGAGTGTTACCCTTGGAAAGACCCAAACATTGACTACATTTGGCATTTAAAACAGATCAAGGCATGTCAAATAGTGGCTTGTGTTTGATTAAATCTGCGTAAATTGCTTAGAAAATTTCACCACCTTATCTTTCCGTTTTGACCCCAGTATTTATCCCAGTCAAAAGCTCTCTATCCCCTCTCATATACATGTGAGACAATTTCAAACCACAAGACCCTGAGGCATCAGTCCTGACTGGTAATTGGGTCCCTTGTCACCCACTGAATGAAATAACAACATTTTCGGTCTCAGCCTTAATCTAAATGACATTGTTGTCCTAGTTTGGTTCCTGGCTATTATATTCCTTGGAAAGGCTGTGGCAAAGCTGAAGTCTATTAGAGGTGTGGCGTCCGCAAACAAGGAGAGGCGATAAGCTCAGAAGAATATATAGGAAAAACAACATAACAAAAACACTTGTGAAATTTAACCACAGTCAATCAAGGCAGATTTTAATATAATGCAGTGTTTTAGTTAATGTTTTGTAATTATATTTTTCCTTTTTTTCATTTAGGAAAACGACTTTCTTTCTTTCTAAAAAGTGTTTGTCTGACTATGCTGGAGTGCTGTAGCTTTTGGCAATTTCTTGTTTTTTAATCTATAATTTTAGCTTCGCAACATGACAGAGACGATAAACACTGTTACACAGTCAAGCTTCCTGAGACCGACAGTGTGTTAAACAAACCGTAGATCTTTCATTCTTGGGATGCAAACTTGATAATAATTTATATGTAATTGAAAGGATTAAATTCACCAATGACTTGCGTAGCAAACAAAGTAAAACTTATAAGTGCCAAACTTAGCATCAATAACACTGGGAACTGATGAAATATTATCTCAGATGGACCCGTTTGCTATACACACTGTGCGCTTTAATAAGGATGATAAAATTACTCAGCCTTAGAGTAATTTGTTATGAGCAAGGTCTAAAACAGACAAACGTAATTAGAAATCAAACAATATTAATGCTGGAGTTTCAGGCTTCATCATTGTTTGGCATAATACATGAAGGTGAACACAGTTTGGTAAGCAGTGAGTAATAGTTTTGAAAAGAAACAATGCTTCATTTTTTTTTAGGTAACATACACATGGTACGCATTTAAAAGTAGCTAGACTGAGCACAACAAAATAACAGGATAGAAAGCAGGGATCTCTGTATTGCATGGTGCTTTTAACATATCGGTGTGTTACCAGACAGCAGAGATTCTCATTGAAAGAGATATTTTGCTCAAAGGTATTGCTTTTAAACACAGCACCACATTGTCTGGTCACAGTCAAGCTTTTCAGATTGCGGTAGTCTGCGGCATCCCCCAAAGCCCAGTACTAGGAACCAGCCAGCAAGATGCGCAGTGGAAATTGCGTTTTTCTGATCAGTTCATAATTTAGCTTTAAAAAACCAAATGTCCATGATAAAACTAATCTACTTAAGTTACTTGTTGTAAAACAACAACTTCTCCCTGCAGTTTCCTGAGTTTTTGGTTGTACAGTTTACCAGCATATTACAGAAGAGGCAAGTCTCTGCAGAGTAAGACAACAAAACCTGCTCGACTTTCTAATCCCTGCGCATCTAAATCGGTCCCGCTAGAGGAAAAGCGGAAATGCATAAAATAGGTTGAGAAATTGAGCTGCGTATAAAGACGCTGTCTCCGATGAAAAACGATTTGTTTTCCTCCTCTGTTTAAACTCCAAGTCCACTCAACTGAAGTACATCAATTCAGAAAAGAAAAAAAAGCCTTGAGCAAATAAGAAGATGCCTATTGATTTCAAACAGACAGTGACTTGTTAAACTTGAGGGGACACTCATGTAACTCCACTGTGGCAAAAGCTACAAGTGAGAACCAATTATATTTTCAGTATCCTTGTGAAAGGACACGCATACTGTATCAGCACTGGACTACAGTCATGATCAATATTATCAATGACCTGATCATCATTCTACCATCACAACAATATTAACATAACTAGTTTCACATGTTCACTGGTCTCCCATATGCAGCAGGTTGTGCACCTTTCAGAATTTTATTAAGAATGCATTTTCAAATTTCAATAATTTTCATTTCAATTCCTGAATTTGAAATCAAAATCAAACAAGTGGCAGACATGAGAATGGAAAGTCGAATGAATTCATTAGAAATTAGACCTAAATTTGAAAAAAAAAAATCAATGAACTGTTTCAACCGTGAGTTTTGAATTTCATAACAGGTCTCCTGACGTGAGTTTTTGTTGCATGTGACGAAAGCCGAAATGCATTGAAGCAGGCAGTTAAAAACTCAGTTCTTGTGGCACTATATATCCATTAAGATTAGGATCATTTGTGCTTATTATATATTATGTAGGGTGCAAACCTCCTTTTTAATGGAATTTAAAATGACACACTGTCACTTGAGCAAAAACATTAGAGGGCAGCGATGTTGATGATTACTAATAACTGATTTATATCTTCTCATTAGTTGCGTGGTAGTACTTATGACCTTGTTTTGAGTGTTTTGTAAAAGAACTTGAGCAGCTGTATGTTTGAGTTAAAGGAAAAGTTTTGTGTGAGCATATCAGTGAACATCCCTGACCACTCGGTGAGTTTCACATCTTAGTAAACGAAAGTTTAATGCATTTTAGGAAGGATTGTTCCTGTGCACCTAAACAGCCATTATAGAGGTGGGAGGTGAAACAACAAACACCCGAAAATTCTCGAGGCAGCCGCATATGTCGAAATTTCAGTCAAAACCGTTCTATTTCATCATAAACAATCTGAAAACAGGGCTTTAAGTGTAAAATACCAAACTTGTCCTTTATATCTGTCTATCAGCTCATATCTATAACAACATCTGCTGATAACACTGCTTGTTCTTAAATCACAAATATGTGACTTCTGGCTCAAGCACACCACAGTTTTTTCAATATTTTACTATGTTCTTACCTCAACTTAGACTAATTAATACATACCTATCTCTTTCAATGCCTAGGTGCGCATGACATCATCACCCCCCCTCTCACTGAGTTTGAGTTAATTCATTTATCTAAGTTGAGGTAGGAATATAGTAAAATAATGAAAAACGGTGGTGTTTTCCTTTAATTTTTTTTTTTTTTATAGACGGTTTCAGCAGTAACAACATAAACAAGCGGCGTTCGTGGTCAATACGTAACTTCAGTAAACTCCGCTAAAAATAAATACAAAAGAGTACTTTAAATGTAGTTTATTTATATAACAAGCAAAAAAAAAAAACCATAGGTAACCTAGGAAACCTAAACATTTGTTATTTTCAATGAAGTATTTGTTTAAGAGTTCAGTTGAGCAAATAGTCAGACCATTAAAAAAACTGAAACCGGAAGTAAAGGTCGGACCAGACGCGTATCGCGTCACTGCATATACGTTCGATAAAACCATCTATAAACCACCCCAAAACTTTGTATTTCTAACATATTATAAAATGACAAATTTATAAAATATTACATTATATATTTACATTTTTGCTTGTGTGAATAAAGGAAAAAAATCATTTTTGAAAACAAATTAAATTTATTGTTGCACTTAAATTTTAATTTTTAATCAACTTGAATTTAAATTTCATATCAGCTTGTGAGGAGTCATTATAAATTATAAACATAAAGTTGAATTAGCTTAAGTTATTTAAACTTTATTTTTATAATTCATAGCAACTCATGTTATTTCCGCAAGGAATTTTTTGTACACTTATTTGGTTAAAAATTTTCAAATGTACAGTATCGACTAAAACAAAAATGGTGAACACATGTTGGTGTTGTAAAGGCCTGGGTATACTTAACTTTACGCGTACACGTGACACAAATTTCGTCATTAGAATAGTATACATGTACTGTAGGTATATGCGCACAGAAGTATAGGCAGAGCAGGGCACAACCTAACACTTTTTGTCTTTGGCTCTATTATTCAAAAAATAAGTTAGATTAATAATTTTTTTACACAACCAACACACACATCTCTGCTTCAAATAAAAACTTAAAGTTTGTTTTTGGGACCTACTGTTATCGTACAATTACACAGAAAGTGACAAACTGAGGATTTGTTGTAACACCTGCTAGAAAATTAAGTTTAAACACTTATAATTCAATAAAATTCTGTCTATATACTTAAGGTGGATATTGTTTATATATCTGCCTATAATAGATAGATATCTACACATTCATCCATCATCCTTCATCTAACCATCATTGTATTAAGCATCAATGCATATAAATAGATTTTTTTAAAGGCTGCACAATTAAGACAAAAAAATCATAATTGTGAGTTATTTTCCTGATGTTTTATTAACAGTTACAATTTTGTTGAATAGTATTTACATTGTTTTCATTTCATTATCATTGAATACTGGAGGCTTAATTATAACACTGTGTGACAACTTACCCCATTTTCAATCCCAGCTATCAGTTACTAGAAGTTGCTGACATGTTTCAAAACTGTGTTATGTTTTATGTAACAAGCCAGTGATTATAATAATATAAGGTTGGATTTGATGACTTAAGACGAAGAAATTTACTTTTATGTCTCCAAAACACTCTTTGTTCAATATCTTAATGAAAACACATCAAAACTTTTCACGAATTCACAGGAGATCTTCTAACAGTAAGAGAAAATGATCAAAAGCACAGATTGCTCAGCCCTTTATAAATATGTAAAGTAGCTGCGTTACAATTAACCCTGCGTCAAGTAAACTAAGGCTGTGCGTGTTTGACTGTGTGAGGCCTTATAATAATAAATGCAATAAAATATGTTTGGGCCTTAGGGTTACAATGTTATCAAAACAAATATTCTACAAATCAGGGAGTAAATAATGCAATGTTTTGCAAATCTTGTGACTTTGTATAACTTTAAAATGCAATTCAGTAAATTCCTCTCCCTTTCGGTCCAATTGAAAATTCACAAGTTTGTGTGTATACCCTGGTGCTAAAATCACTGCTTCAAGGTCATCTGGCTCTGGAGGACAGATATATGTTCTGTGCATTTTTCACGATGTGACTGATTCAATCATTCTTTCTCTTCTCAAGTCTCTCCTCTCAGCGGCGGAGATGCTCTTATCTCTACATGCAGACACAAATGTCTCATTCCCGGACTCCTCAGGTTTAGAGGTGAGTGTCTATAAGCGTTATCTCTGTTCTAAATGTAGGCACTGAAACACTGAGGTCAGACTTCCAGATTGAAAAAAAAAACATCTTTAAACAATAATATCAGAACAGTGCCCTGAACTGACACTCATTCACAAGAGCCGCAATGTAAAAGCAATTCAATAAACCTCTGGTTAAAGAAACAGTTCACCTAAACATGAAATATCTGTCAATTTGTTTACCTGCCTTAATTTTGCTCCAAATCCTTATATTGATAAAATAACGACAATGATTCTCAGATGACACTGAATTTCACTTTTGAAATATGATTGTGAATATTCTACACAAAAGGTTTAGCAGAGGTAAAGATTTACACAATACGTTTGCTTTCATTCAGAGTAATCGTACCGGCTACAGAAAACTCGTACAGAAGTCACATAGATGGATTTGTACTTTTTGGAGCAAGCAATAGCCGTCTATTTGGTGGGCTACTTTTTATAAATTATGTATAAAATCATGTCACTTTCATTATTCTGCTTCATGTAGTACAAACAGTGTAAGCACAGTGTTAAATTTAAAAAGATAATCTATTTAGTATATTGTAGTGCTGGGCAAAGATTAATCGCGATTAATCGCATACAAAAAAGTGATTTTTGGCATAATATATGAGTGTGTGCTGTGTGTGTAATTATTATTTAGTTATTTAGTTATTTTTTATATATTTTTATATATTTATATTTTATATATTCTATATTCTATATACATTTAAAAATATATATATATATATATATATATATATATATATATATATATATATATATATATATATATATATATATATATATATGTATAAATAAAAAAAATCTAAAATGAATATGTGTATGTGTGTGTGGTTAAATATACATAATTACACACAGTGCACACACATATTATGCAAAAAATCACTTTCATTTTGTATGTGATTAATCGCGATTAATTGTTGCCCAGCACTAATTAACATATAAGCAATGGATTTTTTAATGCTTTATTGCTTTAATGCTCATTGTACTGTGTTGATTTGCTACCTTAAAGACAGTTTTAGTAAAAAGGACATGACAGGATGACCAATTATGTTTGAATAATACAAAATTCTGATTTCACGATAAATAATATTAAAATATAAAATAAATGTTTATAAATAAAGATGTGACATAGTTCATTATTTTCATTCTTATTTTGGGTAGTAGAAGTTCTGAATGGCCGGTAACGTAAAAATGTTGTACTAGAAAAAGTTAATTTCCAACCCTGCATATATATAATTTAATACATATTCCTTTAAATGCTTTCCTCATCATTGTGTTAGCATATAAAACAAACCAATTACAGCAACATCAGTTGCTCACTTTTTTCAATTAGCAGCGGTGACTCTTGGTTACACTCATGCACCTGAAAGGTTTTGCTTTAATAGAGACATCTATGCTCTCTTTGGCTTGTGCGTGGGTGAAATAGCATCTGTTTGATGCCGTAACAACTCTCCCCAGAGCCTCAACAAGACGACTTACTCGCCTCGAAGTGCCACGCTACCCGTCATTTAGCATCAAAGCGAAAGGCCTTCTGAAAGCGAGGCCTTTTTGCTATAGCGCTGCATTTCCTTGTGGCTACAATGTGGCCCTGTTTTGCCAGTGATGTGATGAGTTCATGAGGTTTTCTTCCTGAAACGTAGCCACAGGAAGGCAGGATCGCTTGATTGAAGCTAGTTGGCATAGCTTCCCCTCCATCTGCGACTGACACTGAACCAGAACCGGCTCCCGGAGAACAGGGCCACGCGAACACCTGTTTGCCTTCAACCGCATTCCACCTTCATGTTTTATGTAAGAGCCTAATGCATTATTCATGCAACGGAGGGAGAGGCGGGACTCCGCAGGTACATATGTTTGGGGTTATAAATGTCCGGCTATGAAAATATATGTTTGCCTTTATTTCAACTTGAGACACAGGAGAGAGAGAGAGAGAGAGAGAGAGAGAGAGAGAGAGAGAGAGAGAGAGAGCGCCTTGGGTAGCTGTTTTAGGGGTGTTTCTCATTCACAGCTCACATGTGAATAATGAAGTGTTGGATATCTCAATCACGAAAAAGCAACAACAGATGCTAAATCTAAACTTGAATGAATCTGAGGAACATAGCTGGATGTAGAAGAAAGAAAGCAAGAAAGAAAAAAAAAGAAAGATAGGTAGGTTGGTAGGTAGGAAGTAAGGAAGGTAGGTATGTAGGTACGCAGGTAGGAAGGAAGGTAAGTAGTTAGGTAGGTAGGTAGGTAGGTAGGAAGGAAGGTAGGTCGGTAGGTAAGTAGGTAAAAAGGAGGTTGGTAGGTAGGAAGGAAGGAAGAAAGGTAGTTGGGTAGATAAGTAGTTTGGTAGGCAGGTAGGTACGCAGGTAGGAAGGAAGGTATGTAGTTAGGTAGGTAGGTAGATAGATAAGAAGGTAGGAATGAAGGTAGTTAGGAAGGAAGGTAAGTAGTTAGGTAGGTTGGTAGATAGGTAAGTAGGTAGGAAGGAAGGTAAGTAGTTAGGAAGAAAGGTTGTTGGGTAGATAAGTAGTTTGGTAGGTAGGTAGGTACGCAGGTAGGAATGAAGGTAGGTAGTTAGTTGGTAGGTAGATAGGTAAGTAGGAAGGAAGGAAGGAAGGTAGGTAGGTAGGTAGGAAGGAAGGAAGGAAGGAAGGAAGGTAAGTAGTTAGGTAGGTAAATAGGTAAGTAGGTAGGTAAGTAGGAAGTAAGGAAGTTAGGTAGGTAGGTAGGTTGGAAGGTAGGTAGGTAGGTAGGAAGGAAGGAATGAAGAAAGGTAGTTAGGTAGATAAGTAGTTTGGTAGGTATGCAGGTAGGTAGGTATGTAGGTCGATAGATAGATAGGTAGGTGGGTGGGTAGGTAGGTAGGTTAGAAAAGTAGGTAGGTAGGTTGTAATGCTGGAAGGATGCACATATGTATGGACAAATAGACAGACAGAAAGAAAGAAAAGTAGCAAGTTAGGAAGGTTGGTTGGTAGATAGGTAAGTAAGTTGGTAGGTAGGTGGTAGGGAGTAAGGGAGGAAGTAAGGACAGATAAATAGCAGTACAAAAGTTAATGTGTAATGTGTTCAAACCCTGGGAACATGGGTAAATGTGCAATATTAGTCAGGAAAATGCATATATATATATATAAGTTAGTAAGAAAGAAAGAAAGAAAGAAAAAAAGAAAGAAAGAAAGAAAGAAATGGTTTTGAAATGGCATAATAATGATTAAGTAAGGGCAGAATTTTTGTCTCTGTGGGATTTCTTTCAGTAAAGCTTGCTTTTGGGGGTCTTATGATGCTCGTGTCTCAGGGGTCTGTGGTTCTTTGATCTGGCGCTGCTTGCTGGAAACCTTTTGCTGCAGACCCAAGGATAGAATTGCTTTTAATATATAAATCAGTAAATATAAAGATTAAGGAGGTACAGTATAAGCTACACCTTAAGGACAGCACCAAAGCAAACTCCTGATAAATGTATTATTTGTCTTATAATATGAGTTTAGGATATGATTTCACATAATAACCAGCTCTGAACCAAGCCGTATTTTTCGAAGGAAATCAATCAAGCACATTCGTATTGTCAGCAGAATCACGAGCTTCATCGCAAATGGATCTGAATGATTACAAATGCCAACTTAAACTGATTGACTCTTTATATGTGCCTATCATTTTGTGCGTCTCCAACAGCTCATAAACAATAAAGTCTGACCTCTACAAGAGAATGCGGACAAATAACTAATAGAAAGTGCTAATTCAATTACGCACGTTGAATAATTGCCCCGGTCAGTACTCTGGATTGCGTCTATAGCTCAAACGTCCTTGGGATAAATTAGAAGTCGAGCTAATGAGAAAGCTGGAAGGGGGAGGAGTTCATTGTGAAACGAAACAATGAATCAACCATTTCCCTCGGATTGAAAACGCCGTCGGCAAATTAAGCCTATTTGAAGGTGCGCTGCGGCCGGCCGGGCCACTTTTTGTGGGAATCCCGTGGAGGGTTATCGCAAAAGTATTGTGGTTTTCATGAATAGGTGTAGAGCCGGCTAAAGATGGTGCCCTGGAGGCTGAGGGGTCCGCTGGAGCTTAGCTGCGCATTCTGGTGTGTTGTTCGGCTGAAGAATACGCTGCCGTATTTACTTTCCATTCTGCACGACTTCGTGCAAACACAATGGAAGGATTTATGAGCACGGACAAAAAAAACCTGCAGAAAGCTTCTGGCTCAGACTTTACGCTTGCTGGAATCTAGGTTACAGGCTAATTCTGCCATTTTTACACACACATACAATGCTCTCTCTCTCTCTCTCTCTCTCAGCCTGTCTGTCTGCCTGATTAATTCGGTCTGTCTTTTGGACTGAGTGAGATATGAGTTATTAAAGCCCCTCCATGTGCTTCTCTATCTCTCACAGAAGCACTCGGTAACAAACTACACCCACCAATAAGAAATCACTGTCACGCAGGTTTACGTTTTCACCAGCTGACCCCCAGGTTGGCTCTGAACCGTGCCGGTTTTTGCTGCTGTTTGGTGTGGCGTTGTATGCCAATCAGAGGAAAGGCATCACACCTGCTTACAATTTAGACCGCTTGTGTCTGGAGAAAGAGAAGTGTTTGACGTGTGATGCACTCGTGCATGTCTGTGCACGAGTGTTCGCGTACATGTTTTTGGCAAATAAAAGTAGACGGGATGGAAATACAAGCAGAACTGATTGCATGCTCCTGTGGGTGTGTTCCAGTTTGTATAGCATACTAGTGTGAGCTTATAAGGTGCATTACTGCCACCTACAGTGTATGCTTGTAATAGCGTAAGTAACCCCTATATTCTATTCATATTTTGTGCAGTATGTAGTATTGCATGCTGTGAGAACTTCATACTTCATGCATAATTCATAATTTTTGCCACAATGTTCATCATATAGCATATTGTACCACAAAATGTTCAACAACGTCATCTAAAAAAAGTGAGTATTTTAAAATCTTATATCATGGGTTACATTTCAGATTTTGAGATATTTATTTAAAGTGACGTCCATCACATTTAAGGTGCATTATCTGGGACTTAATGGGTCTTATTGTTTGGTTGTACTATGTTAGCGAAAAATTTATTTAATATGCAAAGACGATAACTTTATTAAAGGGATAGTTCACCCCAAAATAGTTCACCCTTCTGTAATCATTTGTTCATGTTGTTTTTAACCTGTATGAGTTTTTAAATTTTGATAAATGATGGTAAGCACACAACTGATGGTAATCATTGACTTCCATAGTAGGAAAAACAAATATAATGCAAGTATTGTCATAAATGATGAAGAAGATATTTTGATAAATGATGGTAAGCACACAGTTGACGGTACACTTTGAATTCCATAATATTTGTTTTTCTTACTATGGAAGTCAATGGTTACAATCAGCTGTGTGCTAATTGCGCCAAAGAATGAGAAATATTAAATATTTTATCCACCTTGATGGCATGTAGGCGTAATCATCAAAAAATAAAAATAATAATATTAATACTAATTTTAAAATATTATTTAATTAGTTATTTCCAAATGTAAATTTTAATGCGCTTTTGTAATATTTGTCCTGACATATGCTAAAAACAAAATATGTCTAAATAATCTTTGACAAATGATGTAAAAATGTATGTTAAAAAAAATCATATTACACTAAACTAGATTTAAACTAGAACATATTTTATTTCACATTTTTATTATATTTTCATAAAAAAATACTAGTCACACCAATTGACACAGACCGGTTACACCACATTGACATTTTTGCAATTATCCCCCAAATATTCTTTCAAAATGAAATTTTAGACTTGGTCCTCCAAAAAGGAGAATGTATGCAAGTATTTCTGCAAATGTATTTTGAAATTTGAACCCTTTTACATTTAATTGAACCATACAGACAGAAAATAATCAATTGTGAGTTTTTATATTTTGATAAATGATGGTAAGCACACAACTTATGGTAATCATTGACTTCCATAGTAGGAAAAACAAATATTATGGAAGTATTGTAATAAATAATGAAGAAGATATTTTGATAAATGATGTTAAGCACACAGTTGACAGTACCCATTGAATTCAATCATATTTGTTTTCCTACTATGGAAGTCAATGGTTACAATGAGCTGTGTGCTTACCATCATTTATCAAAATATCATCTTTTGTGTGAAATTTATACAGGTTTAAAACAACATGGGGGTGAGAAAATGATGACATTATTTACATTTTTGGTTGAACTATCCCTTTAAGATCATGTGACAACAACACTACCTACTGTTTCACATAATCTATTGGTATCGGCAAACGTCAATCTGAGTACTCGAATATTGGTATTGCCACAGAAATTGGGTATTGGTGGATCCGTAATGTTTAGTGTATATTGCAAGTAGTAAAGTGTTTAAGTAGTAAGCAACAGCAGCAAGTATGCCATTCTGGACGCCATCCTAAAAAATACAATTCTGCATTGTTTCACAATAAAAGAGCTTGATTCATGCTTGAATGAACAGAAGTAGTCAACCTTAATTATGAACACATACACTTTAAAGCCCACCACACTTTAAAAACTACATATATTGTGCATCACTCCTAATCAATTGTTGAAAAACAATTTGTCTATCAAATATTAAACATTATGAGACGGCAAGGCTTTCAGTGTAACAGCCAAGGCCGCACATACAGTACAGTCGACTTGCGAGCACAAGAGCCCATTCCAGGGGTGAAATTGAATTTGCCTCTATGATTAGAAATGTCAGTGTGATGAAATGGTGTACAACTGCCAGAGGTTAAACATGGAAGACATCATTAAAGAAACAGACAAAAGCTTATTCTTCAATAATAACAGACGAGAAAAGAAATCGATGAAGGAAAGAAGGAAAGTTAGAGGTGAAGCATTTCCGCGTCTGCTGTGTCTTGTCTTGGAGGCCTCTGGGCTAATGTGACATTTCAACATTTACTGCACCTCATTACAACCACTCACAGCTTATTAACCTGTGTCTGCTCGCTGTATGAATGCATATCCTTCACTGTCATTCTCCACGTTCACACAAAACCACTTTTACAAAAGTAGGGCATTTCTCTGCATCTCTTATTCAAAGCGCAATGACTGGTTGATCCAACTGTTGTTGCAGCAAATCTTGTCCGATAATATGTGTACATCATAAATTCTTAACAGCATTAACAAGCACCATCAAATTTATTCAATGCAAAGAGCACAAACAAACCAGAAAACAGCATACAAATGATGATATACCGCACTTTTCAGAAACAATCTTTGTCCTTGTTTCACTCGAATATAATTGCAGCGACACATGCCACAGTCAGCAATAGTAGGTGAATAATCGGGCACTTACGGTCGTTGCACTGGGTGCCGGAGTATGATGTCATGGAGCAGTCGCAGGTGAAGTTTTCCCACTGCTGGATGCACACGCCCATGTTTGCACACGAGTCCTCCTGACATGTGGTGCTGGGACCTGGGGAACAGGGACAGCGTGAGTCGACGGTAATGACAGATTTCAACATCACGGTCATCACGGTCAACACGGCAATACGCATGCACTCATGCAAGGTCATTCTGCGGTCAACATCGATGCTTGGTGAAAAGATTCATGCACTTATCCTGAATACTGCACAACAGTGGATCTCAACTGGTTTTACTTTGGGATTTCTGGACATGGTACCATGATTATTACACAAAAGTTACAGGAATTGCTGTATTTTATCCCCGAATATCTATAGGACAACACCCTAGACAGACTGAGAAACACAACTACAATCTCACTCATCATTCACTGTCCAAAACAAAATGGTCAAAAAATGGTCAGTGACAAAAACGGTTTAGCAAGATGAGAAATTCAAAATCCTTTTTAAAAAACTTTTTTTAGAAGCACACATCATGTTTATTTCAATGACCATAGTGTATTTATGTCGATTTTATAAAATAAAAAATTACATTTGCATATGAAAGTTATGAATGAACCTGAAAATGTCAAATGGTATAACCGCTAATTGCCCCAAAGAATGAGAAATATTAAATATTTTATCCACCTTTATGGCATTTAAGCGTAAACTTTAAAAAAATATATTATAATATTAATATTAAAATATTATTTAAATAGTTATTTTCAAATTTAAATTTTTGTAATATTTTTCCTGACATATGCTAAAAACAAAATATGTCTAAATAATCTTTGACAAATGATGTAAAAATATATGTTAAAAAATCATATTACACTCAACTAGATTTAAACTAGATTATATTTTATTTCATATTTTTTATTATATTTTCTTAAAAAAATACTAGTTACACCAATTGACACAGACCTGTTACACCACATTGACATCTTTGCAATGTGACATTATCCCCCAAATATTCTTTCAAATGAAATTTCCTCAAACAAGGAGAATGTATGCAAGTAATCTGCAAATGTATTTTGAAATTTGAACCCTTTTACATTTATTTGAACCATACAGACACAAAATAATTAAATTAATGTCACGTCATTGAAAAGTACAACTCTGTGCCTCATATTAGTACTTAAAATGTACATATTGGTATCAAATGCATACATATATGTATCTAAATGTTACATATGTGACCCTGGACCACAAAACAATAGCTAACAATACATTGTATGGGTAAAAATTATAGATTTATGCCAAAATTCATTAGGATATTAAGTGCAGATCATGTTGAGTATTTTGTACATTTCATATCTTAAATATATAGAAAAAAAGGTATTTATCATTAGTAAAATGTATTTACTAATTTCTAAATATTTTGATTTTTTTGCAACCTCAGATTCCAGATTTTCAAATAGTTGTATATCAACCAAATATTGTCCTAACAAACCATACATCTACACAATATCAGATGATGTACAAATCTCAATTAAAAAATGACCTTGTGGCTTTTTTGTGATCCAGGGTCACATATTTAGGACCTTTTTAAAAGGTATTGCCCATTTTTTGACCATTTCATTTCTCACAGTGTACCTATAGGCAATGCAGACTTCAAATCATGTTACCTGCAAAAAATATTTATTTACTTATATTTATATGAATTTATTATTAAATCAATATAAATTATTTACTGCATAAAAACCATTGTAATGTTTGCCAAGTAAACATTTATTCTAGTCTATATTTTACAAACATAACTACATTGTGTAGCTTTACGTATGGTTTAGCTTCATGTACGGTTCTTATAACAGACAATAACAAAAGAGATGTTTAAAAATGTCCTATTTATTTAGCTTCTCTATACGTGTTTACATAGTCAATTGCATGATTAATTGATGATTTGCCTTTGATTATATGCATTTATTTTTGATTAGTGTTTTGCTGCTGCCCTATCAGAAGAGACCTTTGAATCACCAGTTGAGAAACACATCAGACAAACAGAAAAAAAAACTGCCCAGCAAGCAATTTTGCGTGTTAAAGACTTCTATTAGCCGTCCAAGCAAAGCCAAGATGTCTAGGCGAAATTTTGGCCATAGCCCAAAAATAAACCAAACACCTTGACTATGCTTACATGAGGTAATATCCCACAAGTTATTTTGGCAAAAATAACAAGTAAGCAAATTTAAGTGGGTTACTCATAGCTGGACAATATTGGGTCTATAGTTAACCTAGAGAGTGATTGCTTGCTGGGTGAACACAGCCAAGAATGCAAGCAAAAGAAAACAAAAAACACTTAATAAAACAACACTGACATGTGTTTTTATGTACAACAGAAGTACTGTATCTGGGTCTGTCCGTCAATGAGACTTAAAGTAGCTTGTCTGTACTGTGGAGTGCATCGCTGAACTGCAGTGCTTAAAACAGCTGATCTGTTTTGTAAACTAGTACCATTCGCAACTAACATGTACTGTGTTACATACTACTATAGCATTTTTTATGCATGCTCCTGTACACATATTTCGTCCCCAAATAAACTAGAAATGGACTGTAGACTCTGTTTCAGACCAAGCAATCAAAACAAGTGTGAGAATAGTAGAAGTCGTCATGTAAACAACAGTATGTGTTTACATTAGATCTATTGAAACCACATTCTCATGAAGCCAACAGAAAAACATGCTTTCAAGACACGAGTCCCGAATGTGGATATCTTTAAAGTCTCTGCTGGCTGAAAGTGAGCGAGTCAGGAAATCAATACTGGTTTCTGCCTCTAATGATTCACTATTTTAAACTCTCTTGGATTCTTGGGAAAGATATTTATAACTTGATCAATTTTTATTGGTTCCCATCATCTTCACGTTTTTGTGAAGGAGCACCAAACAGATCTTTGCAACTTTCAGCCAGATGTGTGTCTCTTCTGTTTGTATAAGACACAAAGGCAAGACGCTATACCTTGCAGGTCAGCTTTGGTGAAACCAACTTTGTTAGCAGGAAAGGGCAAAAATATTATTAGTAAAACAGGGTGGTTAGTAAAAGGAAAAGCAGTCAAATAGGACTGGAAAATATCTGTGTATGTGGGTAATTACGAAAAACAATGAGATGGGAAATAATTTTATTAAAACAAGAATGTTGTGTTAAATATAAATATGTCACTAATGACTATTAAATTACTAAAAATTATGTTGTGCCTATTTTCATTCATGTGCTTGCTTTATATATAAAGTGTTGTTAACATGACTTTGACCAAGGCGCCATCTAGTGGTTAACTGGGCTCTCAGCAAAGCATAACAGAGCACATTAAACTTCTATTCTGTTTGAAACAGATATTAAGGAGGAACACAATAAATAGACAGTAGGGCGCCAGTATTGAAGGTTGACGAGTGTCGAATACCTTCACATCCACGTTCGATCTGCCCGCTTCGGAACAGAGCGTCATTGATAAGGTCAGGCAAGCGGCCATTGAGATCCATAGAAGCCAAGCAGCCCTGAAAACCCTCACGAGATACCACCAACTTTGGCAGGTTCTGGTACATGTTGGGTCCGAGACCGGCCACAAATAGGTCACCTGCAGAGAGAGCCCATTACAAACACTTAATGCGTTTTAAATATTCAGTTCTACAAAGTAAAGCTTAATTAAATATATTTTTAAGATAGTTTTAACTTCTACATATAAACATACATTTTAAAATGTATTTCTGGGGCAACAAATACATTTCTAATTTTACAACCCATACTGGCCAAAATATAAAAGTTTGTATTAAATATATAAGTATGTATAAAATATACAATTATAAGTATACAACATTTGTGCAACCAGTGGCAAGGCCAGAAATTTTAAACTGAGGGGACCATGGTGAAATATGGTGGACAAACTACATAATTTTAGAATATAGTAGTGGTTAAACGGATAACAAAACTTATGATTCAGCTACAGTTTCTGAGTCACGAATCGGATCATTTATGGATCAGCAAATAAAATGAAAAATAAATATATATAAAGCTTTTCCTTCTGTTGTTTGATTCCAGTAATGACACAAAGCAGAGAGTAGCCTACTGCCACCTAAAGACCGAATAAGCACGGTTCATACTGACATCTGATTTCTTTCCATTTGCGTTTACTCAAGACATAATAACGGACTGTCTTTATGGGATTACTTGTAATTACGCGTGTCTCTGTGTGTGCACTTTTGAGTGTGTGTGCCACTTAATTGTCTTCTTGCGTTTAAATGGCTTGAATGTTAACATTTGCAAGGTTTAGAAACACATGCAAAATTATAATCTTTCTATATAAATAGTTATTTAAATACTGATTCTTAAATTTTTTTTTGAATATATGTACAGTATGTGTATGTATAGACGCTTTCATCAGACGCACGTGCGCTAACGCGATACACGTCTGGATCCGAACTTTACTTCCGGTTTTGTTTTTTTATGGTCTGACTAGTTGCTAAACTGATCTCTTGAACAAATGCCTCGTCGAAAATAACAAATGTTTTGGTTTCTTAGGTAATCTATGTGTTGTTTTTTTATTGTTATATAAATAAACTACATTTAAAGTACTTTGTTGTTATTTATTCTTAGCGGAGTTTACCGGAAGTTACGTGCGGACCACGACAGCCGCTTGTTTATGTTGTTACTGCTGAAACCGTCTATATGTGTGTGTATGTATATATGGATATACTGTTGCCAGCCATCCCAAACCTTTGTATTACTATTTATTTAGTATTTATTTGTATTATTATCTATTTATTATTATGATCTCGAGCAATGGTTGCTGCTTCAGTATTGTGGCCGGTGTATTTGTTGCTTTGATGTTTTGGTTTTATGCCTTTCTATGCAAAATGATGTCACTGACAGTGTTTCTCTGTTTTTGTGTATGCTTAATTAAGTGTTGTCTTGTTGATACGACTGGTAGGCTAAAAACTGAATTGCCCTTCGGGGATAAATAAAGTTGTTTAAAGTTGAAACATGATGTGTATTTGAGTGATTGTTTAGTATGCTTTCCCACAAAAATATTTTGTGCCACTTCTGATTGTGTGGACCAGCCATCATTGCCACCCTGACCCTAATGTAGCCTCGCCACTGGTGCACACGTGTTTTAATTATGTTGGCTTGAGAAAGCCAACATACTGTTGTTGCACTTAAACTTATTATTATTATTATTATTAGTGGTGCTTGCATTTATGCAAGGCATCACTATTACTATTGCTCAGGGATATTATTATTATTATAATAATTATTATATTTTATTCTTACATCTGCACACTTTTTCGGCACCTAACTAGTCCCGCACGGTTTGTCGTAGACCCATGAAAGAGGGCTCAAATCAACGGGCTTATTAAGGACACGACTGCTATGACTTTTATAAGCGATCGGGTGCAGGATTTCCAAAAGGGGGGCGAAAAACCACCCGAAAAATCCCATTGACTTAACATTGAGCCCAACTTTGACGAGTCACAGCTCCGCTCGAGGATTTTGTAGAAACATGTAGGTTACAACATTTGGAGAGGGTGGTAGACTCTGTAAGAACATATATCACATTGGGGTGTAAGTTGTACCCCTGGGGTGTAAGAGGCGCCCAAAAGTGCCCCAATGAAAAGTCAATGGGGGAAAATCCCATAGACTTAACATTGCAAATACTTTGACGGGTCATAGGTACGAGCCAGGATTTTGTAGAAAGATGTGGGTTACTAAATTTGAAAAGGGTGCTAGACTCTGTCAGGATGTCCCCCACAATGGGGTGTAAGGTTACCCTAGCAACCATTTTGGGCACCCTAGCAACCTATCCCATAGACTGCCATTATAAAATGCCCCGATGGATATCTTTGCACCACAGTGTCACAGAGACATGGGGGTGGGCTCATTTTACTCAGGCATCCAATCAGTCTGTCGGGATCCTTATTGAGGTATTAAGCCACGCCCCTAGCAACCACTTTTGAGCACCCTAGCAACATAAAATTCAAACAGTTATATCTCGGCATCAGAACATCGTAGAGACACGGGGGTTGGACCGTTTTACTTATGTCTTGAAGTGTAATCATTATGGGATGGCAATTTTCTCCCTAGCAACCAAATACAGTACCCTAGCAACCGAATATACAAAGCCTTATATCTCAACATCAGAACATTGTAGAAACACGGGGGTTGGACCGTTTTACTTGTGGCTTGGAGTGTAATCACTATGGGATGGCAATTTTCTCCCTAGCAACCAAATACAGTACCCTAGCAACCGAATATACAAAGCCTTATATCTCAACATCAGAACATCGTAGAGACACGGGGGTTGGACCGTTTGACTCGAGACTCAGAGTGTAATCACTATGGGATGCCAATTTTTTCCCTAGCAACCAAATACAGTACCCTAGCAACAGAATAAACAAAGCCTTATATCTCTGCATCAGAACATCGTAGAGACACGGGGGTTGGACCGTTTGACTCGTGACTCGGAGGGTAATCAGTAGTGGATGCCAATTTTTTCCCTAGCAACCAAATACAGAACCCTAGCAACAGAGTAAACAAAGCCTTATATCTCCGCATCAGAACATCGTAGAGACACGGGGTTTGGACCGTTTGACTCGTGACTCGGAGGGTAATCACTAGTGGATGCCAATTTTTTCCCTAGCAACCAAATACAGTACCCTAGCAACAGAGTAAACAAAGCCTTATATCTCCGCATCAGAACATCGTAGAGACACGGGGTTTGGACCGCTTGACTCGTGACTTGGCAGGTAATCACTAGTGGATGCCAATTTTTTCCCTAGCAACCAAATACAGTACCCTAGCAACAGAGTAAACAAAGCCTTATATCTTAGGATCAGGACATCGTAGAGACACGGGGGTTGGACCGTTTGACTTGTGACTCGGCGGGTAATCACTAGTGGATGCCAATTTGTTCCCTAGCAACCAAATACAGTACCCTAGCAACAGAGTAAACAAAGCCTTATATCTCCGCATCAGAACATTGTACAGACACGGGGGTTGGACCGTTTGACTCGTGACTCGGAGGGTAATCACTAGTGGATGGCAATTTTTTCCCTAGCAACCAAATACAGTACCCTAGCAACCGGATAAACATAGCCTTATATCTCCGCATCAGAACATCGTAGAGACACGGGAGTTGGATCGTTTTACTTTTGGGTTGGAGTATAATCATATATGGTCCCCAGAATTTTGCCACGGCAAGCACCACTCACATTTTCTTCAGGAAATGTACCTATCTAGTTATTATTATTATTCTTTTTCTTCTGAGACTAAAATTTCTAACTCTAACTCCTCCTAGAGCTTTCAAGCTACAGCCACCAAACTTTGCACAGACCTTCAGTCTGATCTGAGGAGGTGTGCTATATCTTTTCTAAGGGATCGGACTTACGGTTCTCCTAAACCGTCCGATCAAACATCCCAAAAAAGTCCCATAGACTTACATTCATAGAATGTTTAGGCTGAGTGTTTATTTTCAAATTCTAACTGTCAACTCTCATTCATACAAATACATTACATCATCTCTAAACCTCTCTCAGTCTATCTCTGTCTCACAAAACTCACTCAATAGCACAGACAAACACAACTACACACATACACACACACACACACAACCACACAGACACACAACCACACACAACTACACACAGACACACAAATACACACACACACACAAATACCCACACACACACAAAATTATATATAACATACTGTCACAAAAACACAGACAATCACACACACACAGACACACAACCACACACAAATACACATAGACACACAACTACACACAGACACACAATTACAAACACAAACTTATATATAACATACTGTCACAAAAACACAGACATGCACACACACACACACAAACACACACACACACACACACACACACACACACACACACACACACACACACACACACACACACACACACCACAAATATACACACACAAACACAATATTACATTCTGCCCTAAATGCCCCAACTGCCCTAAATGCCCCATCTTCCCAAATCTCCGCCGCATCCCCCAACTCCCCAAAATGCCCCATCTGCGCCAAACACCCAATTCTGCCCCAACTGCCCTAAATGCCCCATCTGCCCCAAATGCCCCGTCTGCCCCAACTACCCAATTCTGCCCCAAATTACCCAATCTGCCCCAACTGCCCGAAATGCCCCAACTGCCCTAAATGCCCCATCTGCCCTAAATGCCCCATCTGCCCGAAATGCCTCATCTGCCCCATTCTGCCCAAACTGCCCTAAATGCTCCAACTGCCCTAAATGCCTCATCTGCCCTAAATGCCTCAAATGCCCCAACTGCCTCATCTGCCCCATTCTGCCCCAACTGCCCTAAATGCCCCAACTGCTCTAAATGCCCCAACTGCCCTAAATGCCTAGTCTGCCACCCTACTACCCAATTCTGCCCCAAATGACCCAACTACCCTAAATGCCCCATCTGCCCCAAACACCCAATTCTGCCCCAACTGCCCTAAATACCCCATCTGCCCCAAATGCCCCATCTGCCCCAACTGCCCCAACTGCCCCATTCTGCCCCAACTGCCCTAAATGCCCCAACTGCCCTAAATGCCCCAACTGACCTAAATGCCCCATCTGCCCCAAATGCCCCATCTGCCCTAAATGCCACATCTACCCCATTCTGCCCTAAATGCCCCAACTGACCTAAATACCTCAAATGCCCCAACTGCCTCATCTGCCCCATTCTGCCCCAACTGCCCTAAATGCCCCATCTGCCCTAAATGCCCCATCTGCCCTAAGTGCCCCGTCTGCCCCAATTATCCAATTCTGCCCCAAATGCCCCACCTACCCTAAATGCCCCATCTGCCCCATTCTGCCCCAATCTGCCCCAACTAACACATCTGCCCCAACTAACTTAAATGCCCCAACTGCAGCTCCATCTATTACTCTCAGACTAGGCTTTCTCAAGCCAACATAAAGTTTGTTCACAAACTTTAACCTCATCTAGTTCAGTTCTAAAATGTCAAATGTGCTATCAGAAATGTCAGTAAAAGGTCTAACAATTTGGTGTATCTGACCTTTCAGGTCCAGATTTTTCGCTCCGTTGACCACCTGACTGACAGATTTGGCGTCCACCTTGAGCATGTGTGTGTTGCTGGCATCTCGTGTGATCACGACATTGTGCCACTGGTTGTCATTGAGAGGACTGTCGCTGTTTCCCTTCAGAAGGCTCGGTCCGTTTCCCAAGTCAAACACGTAGTGGATATACCTGGCAAACACAAAAACATGAGAAAGCGCAGCTGTATCCACGCCCGTTTATTCTTCCAAGTGCACTTTAGTGAAGAACACTCAACCCAAGCTGAGCTCATCCAGGATGAGAGGCTCAGATGACCACGAGAGGGGACACACTTTTTCTAAAGTGCAATGGGATTTATACTGTATTAAAGGATTTGGTGGATAGATTCACTTTGAATTGAATTTAGTTGAATTTACAAAAGGCAAAACCCACAATTGTAATATTATTTTGGAAAATAAATGGCTGTACACTGATACAAAATTTCTGTGGCGATACCGATAGTTTTGCTTTTCACTCCATTATTATGAAATCCTAGAAGTGCAAAGCATACAAACTGCAATGCATTGCAATCTCACCTTTCTAAGTTTTTATTCAAATTTCTTGCCTACATTTTATTTTTGCGAGCTCAGGCTGTAGTTTCTACTGCAACTATAATGAAAACTTGGGGTAACATCTGAAGAAACTCTCCTCTCACTCACCCTTTGACAAGTTCAACGGCAATGAAATCATTCCCGTCTCCGCTATTAAAGAGAATGAAACCGTCACCCGAGGTGGTTTTGAACTGGAAGAAAAGGTGCATGGTGCTGTAAGCCTGAAGCGTAGTCAGACCCAGGTAGCTTCCTTTGGTCTTAAAGGTGACGGGATCGGCCACGATGGAGCGCATGCCGAAGCGAGCGTTCAGCTCGCAGAACTCGATATCGCCGTTCTTGCACATGTCGATGTAAAGAAGGCCATTGAATTTCAGGCCTTGCAGGTGGCCGATGAAGTTGGTTGGAGCCGTGGAGGCGAAGCGCCGCTCGGTCAGGATACCGGTCTCGACGTTACTGAACTCCAGCCGAGTGTGGTCGCCATTCATCTGACCTGTGGAGAAAGAGATATGCAACATAATTTCATTCAGACCTATTTGTTATGTGTTTGATTCGTGCATTTTATGGCAGGAGCTGCGCTAAATTCGTACCTTCAGCCACATCATCATCCACAATGAGTTTGAGGGTTTTACCGCGCCGTGTCACCCGGACCGTGTGCCAGTCGTTGTCGTTCAGCTTCTGACCTGCGTACAACGTCTCTGGCCCTTTACCTGAGAATGACGTGTCAGTCAGTGACTACACACACTCAGTGCTTTAATAAACTGTATGTAAAAATGATCCCAAGCTGTCGATGTGGCAGTACCCTTTAAAACGTACTAATATGTACCATTTAGGTACAGTCCCAAAATGTACTACTAAGGTACTAAGACAAAGTTTTTGGGCACAAAGGTGTACGTTTGGAAAGGGTACCGTCCCAGATATGGCTAGGGGCCACTTTATGATCATTATTATTTCCAAGACCAAGCAACTTTTTGTGCTCCAGATCATAGATCAAAATCTTTCCATGTTAATTATAACCTCAACTGAGATGCATTGAAAATCAACCATTCTAGAACTGCTGTTACTCAGAAAAAGGCCAGACCAGATGGAAAACAATGTGTCGGTTTGTTTTCAGAATAACATGTGACTGTGACATATTTATTATTTTTGCTATGCACAGTTTACAAGTGCCTGTATACATGAATACCAAAAGATCTCACTACATCTGCACTATACAGCTTGAGCATATTGCATGGGATGCTGTTTTTCATAAGTGCTCCGTTAAACGAATAGTTCACCCCAAAATGAAAATTTTCTAATGTTGTTACAAGCCTGTATAAATGTATTTTTATCTGATCAATACAAAGCAAGATATTTTAAGGAATGTTTGTAACCGATCAGAAGCCCCATTGACTTCCATAGTAGGAAAAAGAATACTATGGAAGTGAATGGGGCTCATGAATGGTTTGGTTACAAACAATCCTCAAAACATCTTTATTTGTATTCATCAGAACAAAGAAATTAATATTTTTGGGTGAACTATCCATTTAAGACCAAGTACTGTGACATGTCTTATCAAAAACATGGACTAGCAAACTGTACCACATTTGTCTGAAATATGAAACAAATGGAAATTATAAACATGTGATGTGGTCATGTAACAATATTTGAAACATTGATTACTTCCTACCTCCACATACTATTAAAAAAATAGTACGCATTAGAGTATGTGTTGCATGAAATGCCATCCAGAGTATTAGTTTAAAACCTTTTAAACAATTTGGACATTTATTCTTTTTTATACAACAGTTCCTTCTGGTTCTCAAATCTGATTGGCTAAAAGCTATGCGATATTCTACTGATAACACCACAGTAACCGCTTTACCGTTTCACCATTAGTATCATTTCATCGCCACCTACTGGTCATTTTAGTATTAGAGAGGGAAGCTTCCTAAACATGTGAGTCACACACACACACACACACACACACACACACACACACACACACACACACACACACACACACACACACACACACACACACACACACACACACATGCTGTTGTTAAACATTTTATATGTCTCATTAAGTTCCCTAGTTCGTAAATCAGTCTGTGAATCCCAATCAGAAGTGATTATCCCTAAGCCCGTCGAAGATCAGCGCTCTTGGATGTAAACTTTCGGGGATGTAACGTTACCACAATAATGTCACATCGTGTGGACAAATAAAATACACTTGAAATAAAGCAATGACAACAATCATTTTCTCTGGTTTACGCGTTTCTCCCCCATTAAAAGGATGCAAAAACACAGTTTGGAACTGCAGGTAAGGATACTTAGTTACAACATTGTAACTCTTGATAATTTATTTTCGCGTGACTATTAAAACACGTATTTATAAGCAGAAACATCTCTCTGACTAAAAAAACTGATTACACTTAATTATTCTGTTTTATGTACTGACAAGAACAAAGTCTAGTTATAAAGCGAGTGCTCGTACTGCTTTAAGATGAAATGGAAATCAATAGTATATAAATATAGTTTTATTAACTTTTACTTCGCGCCAAAACAATAACAACACAAAAGACACTAAATATGAATAAAAAACAAGGAATAACTTCATGACACCAAATACTGCTGATTTGATCTCATTTTTGACCATCAAACACCGACAGGGCCAACATTAGAGCCAGGGAATCCCTGTCAGAGATGTAGCCCAGAGAGGGCGGTGGTTAGCGGGGTGAGTGAACACTGATGCTTGGGTCTTGTCCGAATCTTTCTAAACAACCGTTCAAATAGGACCTATCTTTACTAATCGACTGTAGATTTAAATATAATACATATATATTCTCGACTTAACTAATCTTAAAACTACACTTTGTGACCAAGAAACGGTAATATAAAGAAACGGCTACTCCGTCCATTGAGTTATTATGAGATTCAAAGCAGCCGAAAGTTTTACCTGTCATTCTGGCCTTCAAATCCATAGCGAAAGAAAGTAGTTCCCCTAAAAAGAGGCTTTAAAAATAACTCCGTTGTTGTTTTATAGTTTTCTTTTTTCAAACGTGTGCCGTCGAACTGTTTTATAAAAGCAATATCGCTCTCGGAGTCGTGTGATATAGGTCCTTAAAAATTTTGTTGAATTAACTCGGATTTACAAGTCATTTCAACATACTATTATTTATCTTGACTAGAGATAAGTTGTTATGACTACAGGTAAGTTGTTATAACTTATAAAATTAAGTTGACTTTTCGCAACTATATTTTTATAAGTTGTGATCTGTTGACATAACTGATAAATCTAAGTTGATTTAACAAAAAATTTAAAGCAGCAAAGTAATTTTCACAGTGTATGAGTTTCTTTATTCTGCTCAACACAAAAAAAAGATATATGATAAATTAAGGACACAGTTAACGGTACACATTGACTTTCAAAGTATTTGTTTTTCCTACTATCGAAGTCAGTGGGTGCTGTCTGTGTGCTTACCATCATTTATCAAAATATCTTCTGGGTTCAAAAGAATAAAAAAACGCATACAGGTTTAAAATAACATGAGGGTGAGAAAATGATGACAGAATTTTCATTTTTGGGTGAGCTATGCCTTAAACCCAGGGTTTAGAACAAAGATTACATGGGGTGAATCGAGGTGTGAAAAGCCCTTTTGTTCAACAGTTGCTTAGAATTCAAATTTCATCTAGATGGTGTTGTTTCATCTGTAAAGTTTTATTGATCGATCATCTGCAGAATATCATGTACACTTCAATCTGTTATGTCATTACATTTGGGGAATCATCTAAAATAAACAAAGAAAGCTAAAGGAAATGTGACAGAGCTTGTGCTAAAGCAAGTTAAGTTACATTAAAGGTGCCATTTGTAAGATATTTGCAGTAAAATATCCAAAAACCACTAGGCCAGTGTTATATATTTTGTCCAACTGATTACTATCAATATCTATAATGTTTTCAACTACTTGTAAATCGTGAGAAAATTGCCATTTAAAACATTGAAACGGGGCAGTGCAGTCTCCTGTCAATATCCTGTTAATATCCACGTGACCCTTTGTTACCGCCTTAACTGACGTAAAAACTGCAGAAGTATGCGTTAGCCCCTGTTGGGCTACGCGCTTGTTTATGGACTAATATTACTCTTTACCTTCAGCAAAGACCCACACATAAGCGTACGGGCCAACAAAACGACCCAAGAAGAGTTTGGAACAAGACGAGAGAAAGAATGAGGATCAATATCAGTGTTGCATTATCTGGATAGAGAGAGCTTCACGACATCATTTAACTAGACAGAGATGCTGATCTCGCTTGTGTTTTACGCTACAGGTGAGTTGTTTTGATTCGTAACTCGTATGCTATCAAAAATCGTATGCTATTATATCGATCACAAGATAAGTGTGTAGATTGTAATCAGTGCGTCTTCCCGCGGACGATATAATGCACATCGAGAGGTATTGTACAGCAATAAGACACTTACTAATAGAGTAGAGTTTGGTACTGTACAGTCTATCACAATTTTAAATCATAACTTCACAATAAGATTTGTACTGTCATTACATTATGTGAAAAATCATTTTAGATTGTAAGTTTGAAAACTTAATTCTGTGCCGTGTTAACACACCATCGAATGTGGACTCATACTGTAACATCTATAACTAACAATTTCGTTTTGAACATCAAATATAACCTTACATAATCAAACGCAACATTTATAAGACTTAATTACCTTAACTGTCAACGTAATTTCTCATTCGCATCTGATTAATGGCCATCAGCGGTTGAGTTAAAGACTACAAATCCCATAATTCCATGCTGCTTCAGAGCATCATCAATCTACGTCATATGTTATTATTGCGGTTTTAGCGCCAACTAGTGGCGAATTCTACGTATTCCACCTTTAAATACTGGTGCAAAGAAGACTTTTTTCCTTTGAACAGGTAAGGCATCTACAGTATGTTGAAACATTCATGTTTTCACTCAGAACAAACGTGGCAGATACTGTATGTTACTATTCAAAAAATTGAATATTTGATTTTAGGATGTATTTCTAACTGTCATGTCCATGTATATTGACAGATCTGCACTGCCACTGCGGTCAAAGACACATCAGATTTAACACATGCAGTAATTAACTGCAATTTTATGTTTTAAACAGAGGTGACAACAAAGAGCAAAATTTATGGATTGCAGTTTAAGCGTTATAAAAAAGTCCCCACCCCGATATGACAATAATGATTCTATTTAAGAAAAGCAACCGTTACATTTCAATTTTTTACTGAAATGTGAGAACCTCGATGATGTATGCGGTCCAATACGACTTCCGGTAGACGCACCCGAAATCCTGGCTTGTATTTTGTATCACCCGATAAAAGATGATTTTGAATGACTGTGTTGTCAACAGTGCCATCTGCAGGCATAAACAGATACTGTCCTGTTTAATAACTCGACACAACGACGAACTTCACAGCTGCGTTAGGACTAAATCACACATAAACTAAGCGCTGATCTTCGACAGAAAGGTGAAGTTTGTGTACCAGGAAAACAAATGAAATGTAATAATAAGACAATCTATCCATTTTAAACGTTAAACATTTTACTGCATGTTCAATTCCTTCCCTATTCAGTTTAATAGCGAAAACGATGCTTTAAAATATTTTCATTGTGTTTTGCAAAACAAAGTCATACAAAATGAGAAATGCAAACAAAAACATGTTTGGGTGAGCTATTCCTTTAATGAAGTAATTTAAGGCTACGTTTACATGGAAACGATCTAAAAAGAAACCGCATTGCGTTATCACTTTTTATTCTGCGTTTATACGAGCATTTTGAGGGGGAAATCTGCATGCATATGGTGACGCAAAAGTGTGTGATATTCAATGTAGTATGCACTCCAGGCGGCTAGGTGGCAATGTGAAGCACTGACGCACAACAACACCAAGTCCGTGAGCCTGCGTACAACCTTCTTCCTGGGTCTCCCAGGTCTCGTCCAAAGCCATCTGAGGTAATTAATGCGCCTTTTCTGATCAGTAATACTTGCTGTGAATAATTCGTACAACTGCTGGAAAGACTTGTATATTTATCAGAGCTGCTATGTCAACTTGAAGGTCCGACGTATGGAAATAATCTGACATGTTTGTTGTTATTTTCCTGAACTGGCGCATGCCTGTGACGTAAACGCGTACGCAACGAGAGCCACCGTGAGCAGAACGCGACAGTAGATCGTTTTTAAGATTTCCACTCTGAAGGGTGGTTTCAGTTTTTTGCGTTTTTAAGCCCCCAAAACACCGTCGCCGTGTAAACGAAAGGCACATCCGCTAAAATATTTTTACGTTTTCACACTCGAGCGTTCTCGTGTAAACAGGCCCTAAAACTCTGAACAAAATCAAATCAGAAACAAATGAAGGTCAGGGATAAGTGACTGGAAGCCTTTAGATGAGTAAGAGCAGCACAAAATATTTAAACCATTATGATGGCTAAAATTAGCATTAGTGCGTTAACAGTACATTAAACATGGAACAGAATGTACACTTTCTGAAGAAACTTTGAAATGTATATTGCTTTTTTAATAAACGGAATGATCTAAACTACATTTTGAACATACAGTACCAAACTTTTGATTGGTAGTGTAGGCATTGTACCATCATCAGTAAAATAAGCAGTTACATTAACATTACACGTTGCTTCTTTTGCTAAGGTTTGTGTTTCTCATACCATTCAGCAAATTATGTGAACAGGTTAAGAAAAAAGTATGTAGAACAGATTGAGCACTTACTGGCATTACAGTTTATCCTGCCACAATCTAGATGGGGAAGAACAAGTGACAGATGAAATCGCGTCCTTCAAGGTTACAGCTGCAGACATCCAACAACAGAAACTCCACCTTCCGGGGACGAGCACATGGAGCGGCAGCCATTTTGGATTTACTTCAGTGTGATTATTTGAGCCAATTCTTAGGCGTGAAACTTTTGTCAAAATGACAATGGTCCCAAAAAGTATTTGGACACACATATGAATGTGTGAATGTTATTGCAATGGAAACAAAATATCAAACCAAGTGGTGATCAGCAACCAATTTATTCCACTGTTAATGTTAGCAGATTTAAGAAGTTACAAGCAGAGTAACACATTTAGTTTTTACATGCTCCAATGCCTAACCCTCCAAATTTTGTTATAATTATAAACAACAAATTCAAAGCAATTTTGAAAACATAATCAAACACTTTTTTTGTCAAATATTTGGCTTGATATTTTGATCTATACAAGGACATTCATATTTTTTTTTTAAGTGCGGCCTAATCGTATGATTGGCTTTCAAGGCCACCGTATGAAGTTTATTACTGGAATTTGGCAAGAAAGTTTTCACAAACTTCAATAAGATGCATTTCTATCAGGTAATCAAATGTTTGCTTTGATATAAATTTTTCTTCAAATACTGTATATGTACTCTATAATACTGATCCATTTAAAATGACTGCCTGCTCTATGCCAAATGGATACAACCCGTTTTTATCTATATTTTTTTAGCAAACTGTATAAATATTATTGGGTAGAATTCATATTGCTATCACAATTGTTTTGTTCTCCGGGTTGGAATCCATTCGGCCATTTTCCTCATGTGCTGTCAACCGCAACAGAAAAGTGGGAGCAAACAGCCTCAGTCCATAAAGCACCAGCACCATACAGTGGTAAACACTTTGACAAACTTGTAGCATGTTCCTCATAAAACACATACATGTAACGGACATCGAGAAATCAGATCATACTAGTGCAATGAGTTCTGAAAGTTCTGGTGGTTATGTCTATTTGTGCTAAATGCATAAATTGTGTTATGTTAAATGGCTTGAACAGAGAATAAGCAGTTTTAGCATTAGAACGCATAATGTGATTTAGTAAAAACAGCATTGAAATGAATTGTAATATGACAAAATGTTTGAGATATTTACCTACTGTATATATAAGACTTTTAGGGCTTTGTGATGTGGTGTGCATGCATGTTAGTAGGAATGATGAATGTGTATGTACTGTACTGTGTCTACTGAATGATCAGTGCGTGGTGTTCGGTCACCAGCTGCAGGCAGGCTGGGTGCTTTGGTCTCGGGCTGTTAGCTTGCAGGGCCGCAGGCTAAAGGCCTTTGAAGGGGTGAGAACCATCTTTAAACATGATGCGATAAATGCTGTTAAGAGCGAGGGATGGGTATGGGTACTTTCCTGATGATGAAAAATTGTTATACAGAAGATACACGATTGATTGTTAAAACAATCTTACCGTAAGAGAAGAACAGAGAAGCATATAAATACTAAAGAATTATCTGTCTGTCTTTTTATGTATGTCTATCTATCTATCTGTCTGTCTATCTTTATCTGTCTGTCTTTTTATGTCTGTCTACCTATCTGTCTGTCTGTCTGTCTGTCTGTCTGTGTCTTTATCTATCTGTCTATCTCTGTCTGTCTATCTCTGTCTGTCTATCTCTGTCTGTCTATCTCTGTCTGTCTGTCTATCTCTGTCTGTCTGTCTATCTCTGTCTGTCTATCTGTCTATCTCTGTCTGTCTGTCTGTCTGTCTATCTCTGTCTGTCTGTATTTTTATGTCTGTCTATCTGTCTGTCTGTCTGACTATCTTTATCTGTCTGTCTATCTGTCTTTCTTTCTATGTCTGTCTGTCTGTCTGTCTTTCTATGTCTATCTGACCGTCTGTCTGTCTGTCTCTGTGTGTATTTCTATGTCTGTCTGTCTGTCTGTCTGTCTGTCTGTCTTTCTGTCTTTCTATGTCTGCCTGCCTGCCTGTCTGTCTGTCTGTCTGTCTATGTCTGCCTGTCTGTCTGCCTGCCTGTCTGTCTATGTCTGCCTGTCTGTCTGCCTGCCTGTCTCTGACTGTCTTTCTATGTCTGTTTGTCTGTCTGCCTGCCTGTCTCTGACTGGCTTTCTATGTCTGTTTGTCTGTCTTTCTATCTTTCTGTCTGTCTTTATTTGTCTCTCTATATCTGTCTGCCTGTCTCTGTCTGTCTTTCTATGTCTGTCTGTCTGTTTATCTATGTCTGTCTGTCTGTCTGTCTGTCTATGTCTGTCTATGTCTGTCTGCCTGCCTGTCTCTGACTGTCTTTCTATGTCTGTCTGTCTGTTTATCTATGTCTGTCTGTCTGTCTGTCTGTCTGTCTGTCTGTCTGTCTGTCTATGTCTGCCTGTTTGTCTGCCTGCCTGCCTGTCTCTGACTGTCTTTCTATGTCTGTTTGTCTGTCTTTCTATCTTTCTTTCTGTCTGTCTTTATTTGTCTCTCTATATCTGTCTGCCTGTCTCTGTCTGTCTTTCTATGTCTGTCTGTCTGTTTATCTTTCTATGTCTGTCTGTCTGTCTTTCTATGACTGTTTGTCTTTCTGTCTTTCTATGTATGTCTGTTTGTCTTTGTCTGTCTGTCTGTTTGTCTGTCTGTCTATGTCTATCTGACCGTCTGTCTGTCTCTGTCTGTCTTTCTATGTCTGTCTGTCTTTCTATGTCTATCTGACCATCTGTCCGTGTCTTTCTTTCTGTCTGTCTGTCTGTCTGTCTTTCTATGTCTGTCTGTTTGTCTCTGTCTGTCTTTCTATCTCAGCCTGTCTGTCTGCCTGTCTCTGTCTGTCTTTCTATGTCTATCTGACTGTCTGTCTGTCTGTGTATGTATTTCTATGTCTGTATTTATGTCTGTCTGTCTTTCTATCTTTCTGTCTGTCTTTCTATGTCTGTCTGTCTTTATCTGTCTGTCTATGTCTGCCTGTATGTCTGTTTCTCTGTCTTTCTTTCTTTCTATGTTTGTCTGCCTGTCTCTGTTTGTCTGTCTGTTTATCTTTCTATGTCTGTTTGTCTGTCTGTCTGTCTGTCTGTCTATCTTTCTATGTCTGTCTGTCTGTATCTGTCTGTCTATGTCTGCCTGTATGTTTGTCTTTCTATGTCTGTTTGTCTGTCTGTCTTTCTCTGTCTGTTTTTCTATGTCTGTCTGTCTGTCTTTCTTTGTCTATCTAACCATCTCTCTGTCTGTCTGTCTGTCTGTCTGTCTGTCTGTCTGTCTGTCTGTCTATCTATCTATCTATCTATCTATCTATCTATCTATCTATCTATCTAGTTTGCCTGCCTGTCTGCCTGCCTACCTATCTACCTATAGTGTCAGTCTGTCAGTCTACAGTATCTAACTATATCTTTACAAATGACCAGTTTTTACTAATATGGCCCAGCAAGTCTGTGCTCTTAGCAATGATTGTTAGTTTAAATAACTGCATAACATTATCAGAGTATATTCCTCCTGTGTCAGTAACTTTATGAGCATGTCTATGAGAATGACCGCCGCAGATGCGTAGATCATGAGGTCAGAGGTTATGTGAGGCGGTAATAAGAGCTTGTCTGTCCACATCACTTGCAAACAAAGCAAAAGAACAAAAAACTGACAGGAGCAAAACATGCAGATCAAAAAACAGTCATTTAGTTTTAATGTTGTAGAGATGATAACATTAAGTAGCTTGCATAAATCATAAATAGCAGGCGACCGAGGAAGAAGGATAATGAACTCAAATATCAAATACGGCGGTATACGATACCTAAGTTGACGGTCAGTTTGATGCGCCCGCTGTCCAGCTCTAGTCGTAACGTGTCTGCAGACTCACGTGATGTTGCAGCCATCAACAGACCAAAGGCACGCTGAGACATGAAACGCAGAGACACGTCTTCTGCTTCCGTGTGTATGACTGTGGGCATCACCACCTTCATATACATACTGCCGTCATAGCTCAGGATAGACGCCTCTGTAGAAATAATGGATGCACAGACAATTAAACACATGCAGGATTTCATCTTCCTATTACTAGTAATTTAAAGGTGGGGTGTCATTTTAATGGACTTTAATGGACCCCAACACGTAACAGTTTTAATGCAGTTTAAGATTGCAGTTTCAAAGGACTCTAAACAAAGGGTCTTATCTAGTGAATCGATTGTCATTTTTGACAAGAAAAATAAAAAATATGCACTTTTAAAACACAACTTCTCATCTTCCTTCGGTCCTGTGACGCGCCAGCGCGACCTCATGCAATACGAAATCACGTCAAGAGGTCACCGATGATGTGTGGAGAAAGAGGACCGTTCCGACGTTGTTGTATGTCGAACGATATTAATGAATGTCTTTGTGTCAATTTATTGTTTAAAATGGTCCACAAATGTGCATTTCATATATGTAACACGTGACCTTTCCACGGCATTACGCAATCATGTGAGGTCGCGCTGGCTCGTCACACAGCTGAAGGAAGACGAGAAGTTGTGTTTTAAAAGTGCATATTTTTTATTTTTCTTGTCAAAAATGACAATCGTTTCACTAGATAAGACCCTTTTGCCTCGTTTGAGATCGTTTAGAGTCCTCTGAAACTGCAATTTTAAACTGCATTAAATCTGTTATGTGTTGGGGTCCATTAAAGTCCATTACAAAGATAAAAATCCTGGAATGTTTTCTTCAAAAAACATAATTTCTTCTCGACTGAACAAAGAAAGACATCAACATTTTGGATGACAGTGGTGAGTAAAGTATCTGGGGTTTTTTTTAAGGAAAATTGACTAATCCTTAAATCAAACGCCCACTTTTATACAGTATATTCAATCAACTCACAGTGGAAAACACAAGCCACACCCACTTTTTTCATCATGTGATATTCTGTTTCACTCGGAAATGCAGAAAGTAAAGACGATCGACTGTTTACAGGGACTTTATGTACAGTATTAAACAGCTTTGGTGTAACTATTAGCTTTTACTAGATATGTTTTCTTGCAATATTACCTATTTTTTCTCTCGCAGTCTGTCTTCCCTGCTGTTTAAATAATGAATTTAATGTAGCTTCGACAAAAATTTTATTAACAAATTGAACCAGCAGCACACTTACTGTACTCAGTACTCAGCCTTAAGAGTTTTTGTATTTGTAATGAAAACATTCTCGTATATACATAAAATCATTTTACTGTGATATGAGTAAAATAATTAGCTTAAGTATAATCCTAAATGCACGCGCACACACAAGGCTGCAGAGGAGTTGTGGTGAGATAAAGAATACATTCATTTCATTCGCACTCATTTCCACATCCATACTCCTCCCTTCCCACATTAGAAAACATGCTGCGAAACGCAATCCTTTCACTTCTAATCCACAGACGTCACATTGCACATCTGCTGTGCGCAGAGACATCCCACCGCTGGCCAGAGAGGAACATTTCCAACAAAGCCTTTTATTTCCAGCCACATTACAAGCCAGAACGCTACAGCACACAGCTGAAAGGGAAAATGGATTAAAAAAGGCAACCAACCGTGAAATACCTGCCTCGAATTTTAGCGGTGAAGAAAGAAGAATGGGCCTGTGGCTGATAGTAGCCGAATACCTTTGTGTAATGATAGAGGAGCCTGCGTCGAGCCATTGTGCAGAAAATAATGTGAATTACACACCTGCCACATATGATAGGAACTTAAATCAATGACAACAGTCAGAAGCAACATTAAGAAAAATGTACCTGTATTTATAAAACCATTATTATCTTGTGCTGAAGGTGATTGATACAGCATATACTGTAGTGTGGCAGGGAATGATCCATTATAGGAATATTCTTGCTTAAATATTTAAAGAAGAACTTAGTCATTTATGCACCACTAGGGAAAGTTCAAAAATGATGTTTGTTTTGCTAGCTAAGACCCTTATGCCTCGGTTGATAGTCCTTTGAAGGTGCATTGAAACTGTTAAGGTCCACTAAAGTCCACTATATGAAGAAAAATCCTGGAACGTTTTCCTCAAAAAACATAATTTCTTTCTGACTGAACAAAAAACATCTTGGATGACATGAAGGTGAGTAAATTATCCAAATTTTTTCTTATGAAAGTAAAGTAATCCTTTAAAGATCTATCCGTGGTCTTTGCAAATGTTTAATTTGACCGTATTCACAAGTGCTTTAAAAACAACAGGGCTTTCTTCGAGCAACTGTATTAGCATGAATTAATTCCCAATTACAAGGACCAATTCATCACATATTTGAAAACTAGCGACCCTGCTTATGCTGTTACACACCTGCCGAGTGTCAAGGGAGCTCTTAAGCATTAATGAAGAGCGCATTAACCCCCTGTCTGGAACCACCAGCTTCTTTCCAAAAGCAAACCAAACAGACATCGCTGCCAGGGTGTGATGTTATCTACACTGCATTGAAGTGTGTGTATTACTTAAACACACACAAGGCACAGCTGGATGTGTTTTGGGGGAGTTATCGACAAATCCAGTGCTCATTTGGAATGGTAATGAGGACACATGGCCAATGACACTGTAGGGGTCGGGGTTATTACTCTCCACCTGCTGGATAAGCACTATGAAGACTACAACCTGTGTTAACAGGTGTTTCCTCCGCAATCTGGATGACATATTTGATGGTGGTCAGGTCAGGAGGTCCACAGCACAACAAAATTGATAACATTTACACTATAACATACAATCTTGTTTTCTGCAGTATTAAAATCAGTGTACGAATTGTGTCAAAGATTATGGGGTCCCCTAGCCCAGTGGTTCCCAAACTTTTTCAGCGTGTGGCCCCCCTTGTGTACGGTGCATTCCTTCACTGCCCCCCAAAGAAAATCTGTGACAAAAAGCTGTTCTAAAACTTAATATTTTAATGAAAAAAGCATTAAATTATACAAAAAAGTAGTGCTTTTGGTTAGTAGCCTTATTTTTTAGGTTTAATTACACAGGGGGCCCCCAGTTTGAAAACCACTGCCCTAGCTCACCCAGGGGTGTCAGTTGTGTTGAAAAGTGAAATCTTTGAAATCTTGAAATCTTTTGCAATAATTTATTGTGAAATTAGGACAAATAGACAGTATCACTTTGTGGCAGCGCAGCACGAGAATTTAAAATTAATGTAGTATTTTTAAACAGGTGGCCCGGTTTTACAGGGGGTCCCTCAATGCTTATAGGGGGTCTGGGGCCACCCCAGCCCCCCCCTCATTTCGAACACTGAATCAAATAAATCAGGCAAGGTGTTTGTGTAGTGTTTGTGCTTCACCACAGAGCCTGAATCTTCCCTCTGAATACTTTGCTAAAATCTCTGAAACATCTGTTGTCTTGTCAGCATGCGCAGCATTTATACGACACTGTATATCCTAATGCACACATCTCGGACAACAGACATGCATTGTTGCATTGTTCTATGCATTCTCTTTTAAAGAGCCTGCAATGCGGACTGATGAAATAATGCTCTGCCAAATGATTAAACATGCAGCCGAACACAGAAAAAGCTGAAGAATATTTGTATCAAAGTGAATTGCTGAATTTCTAAATGATACTTTTTAAAAATATACATCTATGCTATAAAGTACAAGAATCAATACTGGGGGATTATGCTCTTAAAATGTCTTCCCTATTTTTAACGGTTTGCATAATAAGAATAGCAGCAGTTTATGCTATGAACATTAGAGGGCAGTAGAGGACAACACAATGATTTCTGCTCCTTTCAATGCTTGTATTTGAACACAGAGAGAGATTGACTGAGGGGAGATATTACTGTAAAAGCTTGTCTGATGTGTGTGTGTGTGTGTGAGTGCTTGTGTAGATGTGTGTGTATGAGAAAATTCTTAATCTTAATACAGGGTCTGTTACATTTTCTCTTGCTGTCTTTCTCTCTGTGTGTGTGTCTCTGGTGTGTTGTCAATTTCTCACATGACTGCTTGCTGAAAGCCACATTTCCTTGGCCATGCGTGTGAATGTTTTTTGCATGTGCGAGACAGGCTTTTCTTGTCCCCATAAAAGCATACATACACTACATCGTTGGGTCCCCAAGGAAAAGGCAAAAAATAATGCTATATGCAAGTTATATGCAGTATATTTTAATTGCTGGTCAGTTCTGGTGAATGTACATTTTTAACCATAATGCACCACGCTTTTATGTTTTTTAAAAACATATCTCAAGTTGTTCTGTTCCGTCTGAATAAATGATAAGTTAATGCAGAATCATTGTACATGCAGGATGTTTTTAAGGAAATCAAGCGAAAAGATGAAAACATCAAAATTTAATGTCCATTAAATATTTGTGGAATGAACTGTACAGTGCAGTACAGTAATTTCCTGTAGCTCAATATGTAAACCATTGTGTTAGTACCGCAAACGGTTATGGGTTCGAAGGGAATACACATCCTACTGATAAAACAATGCATGTACAGTACTGTAAGTTCCGTCAGCCAAATGCATAAATATAACATTATAATAATGTAAATGCAATGTGCTCTACTGATGAGATAGCATGAGTTTATTTAATACTCTATCCAATATGATGCGAGCTATGCTTTAACATCAGCTTCTTGTAAATATATCAACCGTATACTGTAGCAAAAAGCAGACATTTTTCTTGTCTGCTCTACAAACCCACTGTGTCGTCATCTGCCTCTCAGCTGTTCATACACTTACTGGCTGAAACCGGTTACTATGAGCACATACTGGCTTACTTAATCACTGACTGTCTGAGCTTAATCTAAAGTAACCCAAAGCTCAGCTGAAACAGCGCTGGTCCACATCAGTTACCATCACTTACCTCCAAGCATTACAATTAGAGTTCATTTCTGTCAGCCATGTGGACGTTACTCAGTTGCCATCTTGGGTATGTGCAACTAAAGTTAATATACTATCAAGGAAAAATTAACTAAAACATGTCAATGTAACTCACAGTAACACAGATGAACTAAAGCATGTCAATACTGAGACACTATGTAGTCAGTTAAACTAAGGGTGTTGAATAGACAAAGAGAAAGCCAATGCTACAACAAAACCTAACAATGTGTTCGGTAAAGCATTGCATTAGCAGTGCGAAGATCATAAGCTTGATTCCCAGTATTGATAAAAAATATATTGTTTGAATGCACTAGACATGAGCACAATGTATGCCAAATGCATAAATGTAAATAAAGATGATTGTAAACATTGGTCAAGTGGTGCATCTGACATCCATTTGGTCAAGTCATCTATTGTTTACTGCTGCCACTGGGGTAAACAGGGCCGTTTCTAGCCATTTTGACGCCCTAGGTGAAACCCCCATTGCCACCCCTCCAAACAAGATCATACAATTTTACATGCAATATTACATACAAAAAACACAAATCATATCAAAATCATGTGATCATGTAACACTCAAATCTTAAATGTATTAATTTCAAAAGTAGTTAAAGGAATATTCCATTTTCTTAAAAGAAAATTCCAGATAATTTACTCACCACCATGTCATCCAAAATGTTGATGTCTTTCTTTGTTCAGTCGAAAAGAAATTATGTTTTTTGAGGAAAACATTGCAGGATTTTTCTCATTTTAATGGACTTTAATAGACACCAACAATTAACACTTAACTCAACACGTAACAGTTTTTTTCAACGGAGTTTCAAAGGACTATAAACAATCCCAAACGAGGCATAAGGGTCTTATCTAGCGAAACGATTGTCATTTTTTTAATAAAAATAACAAGTGTACACTTTTGGAGCACAGCTTCTCGTCTAGATCCGGTCGTGATGCACCAGCGTGACCCCATGCGGTACGTCATGGCATCAAGAGGTCACAGAGGACAATGCGAAACTCCGCCCCAGTGTTTACAAGTGCGTTGAAAGAGGACCGTTCCGACGTTGTTGTATGTCAACTGATACTAATTAATGTCTTTGTGGCAGTTTATTGTTTACAATGGTCCACAAATGTGCGTTTTATATGTAACACGTGACCTTTCCACGTCATTACACATTTACGTTGGGTCACGCTGGACCGGACCTAGACGAAAAGTTGTGCTATAAAAGTGTATATTTGTTATTTTTCTTGTCAAAAATGACAATCGTTTTGCTAGATAAGACACTTATGCCTCGTTTGGGATTGTTAATAGTTCTTTGAAACTCCGTTGAAAAAAACTGTTAAGTGTTGAGTTAAGTATTAAGTGTTAGGCTCTATTAAAGTCCATTAAAATGAGAAAAATCCTGCAATGTTTTCCTCAAAAAACATAATTTCTTCTCGACTGAACAAAGAAAGACATCAACATTTTGGATGACATGGTGGTGAGTAAATTATCTGGAATTTTCTTTTAAGAATTGGAATATTCCTTTAAATAAAGTTTTATAAGGGGAAAATAATGTTGTATGCTTTTTCCTGAACTAATTTTTGAATTGACTTTTGAACCCTTTGATCTAATGGTGGTATATTGAAAATGCAAACATGTCATTAATGATCAGGCTGTAACTGATAGCCCTCTGATTTAATAGCATATATACATCAGATTGACAACACTCCAGCCTAATGGTGTTAGGGGAACTGTGGGGGCAGCAATCACATTTTAGGGTGGCTGTGCCCAGGGTGTGCCACCCGTTGGCTATTTTTTCATAAGGTTTTGAAAACATTTGAAGAGCCGCAAATGTGAATGACAAATTTAGCTTTATTTATTTCCATTGTGGAAAAAACTGTACCTCCGCTCTTGTGCACATCACATTTACAGTTCTAAAGTAAACATCACATTTGAAGTAATATATTTATTATAGTAAGACACAACTCTCACTTTATATCAATTGTGAGCCATATTTACAGTTATAATCATGAAGAAACTTTAACATGGCTTTGATTTTGTAGTAACCATAATTTTAGCAGATTAATTACCATAGTTTTGCTGCAAAAATACCATTGTTATTATGGTAAGAACATAGTAAATTTGGGGATACTTACTACACATAAAACAATGTTCAATAAACTTGAAAAAGCTTCATTTTCTTACCGGCAAATCATCATTAATGCATTGCTTAATAATTACTATATTATATATTGCTTAATATTACTTATCGATTATAAAAAATATAAACAGAGGAAAGCAGGATGTGGTATTAAAAAACTACAATACTTTGGGGCAAATCACACATACCACCTTATGTCTGATTTTGGTGAACTAATTTACTGTCCATTCTCGGTTAAACACATGACATTTAGAGTTGATCTTTTATTTTGTTTCAGTGCTCATTTTTACTCATTCAAGTCAGTAAAGCCCCAGTCAAAATGTATATTCGCTCTTTGGCGCCCCCCTGCAGCTGGTGGTGCCCTAGGCGACGTCCTAGTTCGCCTATGCCTAGAAACGATCCTGGTGGTAAAAGTTAAACTTTGGACTTAAAGAGTTCATATAGATGGTTTCATCAGATGCATGTGCGGTAACACAATTACACATCTGGGCAAAATCCTACTTCTGGTCTCTGTTTAATGGTCGTTGCTAAACTAAACTGTGGGACAAAAACCTTGTCAAAAAAACAAATGTTTTTGTTTCCTAAAGACGAGGGAAGACGGCGATCATGGATCACTGCTATTTGATGGGAGGTTTGGCACCCGATCTGTAGTTAAGATTGTATACATTATATAAGACACATTTTACACAGTAACGTTAGCTCAGTGTAGTTTTTGATACGCTTTAGTTATATAATTTGAAGTAAGGCAATCTATGTGTTGTTTACTCTAAAAAGACTCTGTTGTAATTGATTCCTTGCGGAATTTTGAAATTTTTTAAGTGGTTTACATTATATAGTACACATTTTCTTCAGTGTAGTTTTTGATATGCTTTAGCTATGATTTTAAGTAAGGCAATCTATGTGTTGTTTATTTTGCGATCATGTGTTCTATGTGTTAAGACGGTGATGTTAAAGGAATAGTCTACTCATTTTCAATATTAAAATATGTTATTACCTTAACTAAGAATTGTTGATACATCCCTCTATCATCTGTGTGCGTGCACGTAAGCGCTGGAGCGCGCTGCGACGCTTCGATAGCATTTAGCTTAGCCCCATTCATTCAATGGTACCATTTAGAGATAAAGTTAGAAGTGACCAAACACATCAACGTTTTTCCTATTTAAGACGAGTAGTTATACGAGCAAGTTTGGTGGTACAAAATAAAACGTAGCGCTTTTCTAAGCGGATTTAAAAGAGGAGCTACATTTTATGGCGTAATAGCACTTATGGGAGTACTTGGACTCGCCGCAGTAACACCCTCCCTCTCCCATTATGAGAGTGAGAAGGGGAGCGGACTTTTCAGGCGAGTCGAAGTACTCCCAAAAGTGCTAGTACGCCATAAAATATAGTTCCTCTTTTAAATCCGCTTAGAAAAGCGCTACGTTTTATTTTGTACCACCAAACTTGCTCGTATAACTACTCGTCTTAAATAGGAAAAACGTTGATGTGTTTGGTCACTTCTAACTTTATCTCTAAATGGTACCATTGAATGCGTCGCAGCGCGCTCCAGCGCTTACGTGCACGCACACAGATGATAGAGGGATGTATCAACAATTCTTAGTTAAGGTAATAACATATTTTAATATTGAAAATGAGTAGACTATTCCTTTAAGACATAAGGCATACGAGATACATTTATAATCATTTAGGTCCTTTTCTAAGCTCAACTGTGCACTTTTATTTGTATGTCATCTCCACATTCCTGCTAAAGTTTTCTTTTGTGTTCCACAAAACAAAGTCATTGCGTTTGAAATGACAGAAGGCTGAGAAAAAGTTGAATTTCAGTTTTCTAAGCCGGCACTGACAGCAGCCTACGATTGAGACGATAACATCATAGATGCCAGCTTCATTAAATTTTTTGTTGAGTTGTATAAAGTTTTTGACAGCAGATGACATGCTGAACAAAAGCCAAATGGCAGTGAATGAAGACGAGGCTTCTTTGTTTGCAAAATGTGCTGGCCTTTGCGTTTTTCATCGCAGATAACTGCATCCCTGCCCTTGATTCAAATAATAAGCTCTGCTATACAACTCTCGAGCACACTGATCTTACCGCATTACTCACCCCGAAATAAAGGGCCGTCTTTTAAACTATTATTCATGTGCTCTACCTGAACAGCAGAGAGTGGGAGATAAATGATGGCTCTAATATTGAGCTGTTAGCTGGATTTCATAGTTATTCATGACATTCTAGAAAAGTGCTGTCTTTTGATGAAATAAGATGACTTAAAGGGGTCATATGATAAAAAACAGCCTTTCTCTTGCTCTTTTTCAAATAAAGAGTATTAAAGCAACACTATCTAGTTTTTCAACCTTTAAATAATGTCTCTAAAATTATTTCAGTGATAGAACAACTCTTAACTGGACAAATTCTACTGCTGCTGCAACCTGAGCAGCCTCCTAGCTGCTACAAGCACACTCTGAAAGTGGCGGTGGAGGGTAGAGCACACAGCCCCACCCCGCCCCCTGCCTGCAGAAGAGTGTCTGATACCAGGCACTGTTGCGCTTTTCAACCACATGGGGGAGCCGTAAGTCAATTTTACATGGAAACTACATAGTGTTGCTTTAACTAGACATGATGCGATGTGATTCCAGCAATAGGCAATTTGTGTGTCCATACTGAACGTGAAAAATGGGCGTGGTGTGATGCAATCAATCACAAAACACGGCCAATCAGAACAGTTTTTCGGTTTGTGCGCCCTCTTCCACTGCAGTTGAAAGCTTTGTGGCTTTTCTTGGTTAACTTTAGGTTTTTGTTACATATTTCTGCTTTTAAATGTCTCCTCGCCCATGTTTGATGATTAATATTTAGAATACGCAGAACCTTCATTGAATCTCTGTGTAGGCGAAGCTGTCAGCAGTGACAGCGCAAAAATAAACCGTTTCTAAAACACAAACCACTGTGGCTCGTTGTGGCATCCCGTCGTGTCTGGTTAGGACAAAAAGTCTGATTAACATGGAAAAGAAACCTTTTATCTCGTGCCGTGGCAACACATCTAGTTAGGACACGGTGTGACATTCACAAAGCTCCAGTCTACCCAGATTTGCCACATGATGCAATCACAGCCAATCAGATCATATTTGATGTAATAACAAAATGCCATGTCAAGTTAAAAAAGCCTTATCATGTGGTGATTGGTTAGGACATGATAAGCAAGGTCACAAACATCAGTTTATTAACATATCACTGTCCGCATTGACATCAGCAATGTTACCTACTGTAAGATAGACATTAGTGAGGTTGGTTTGTTATAACACAACCCATGAGCAATTCCAGTGTTCCAAAAATAAAAATATAATTTACAATATATTAAACTACCATACGTTTATATTTTCCTAAAACCCAAAAATATGTGACAATAACAATACGTTTTTTATTTTATTTTTTGTGGGGACAGCATACTGGTAAGAATTAAAATGCGCAAATCAAAAGCAATAATACCCAACAAATGGCAAAAGGGGCAGCACTTCAAAGAACAAATACTATTTCTATTACCGTAATTCCTCAAATAAAGACCGGGGCCTTTATTTACCTAAACTGCCGAAGGTAACAGCCTTTTATTTGATGCAGGCTTTTATTAGAGACAGGCCTTTATTTCAAATTCCATCTGTTTGATAAATAATTGTTTTAAATAAGCCGTTAAATTAAAAGCGATAGCGTTCTAGTGGATAGAGATCATTCATTTTTTAACAGTATATTTTTTCAAGGTTGTTGAAAAGTCCGTCACAAGCACTAAATGAGACCCATCCATCTATTGGCAGCTGTGCATTATGATGAACTTGAATGCATTTAGGAGATAACACCGCGCTCACATTATCCAAATCATGCCCCAGCGTGATCGTCCCTCCTCCCTACTCCATGCACGCACGGACGCGCTTTCCTCATTAGAATGGATTTGTTTTGAGCAAAGCAGGAAGTAAAGCACTCTCTTAACACTGGAACCCATCGTAATGTTAAGTCTGTGTTTTTTATTTAGTCGCATGAAGCCCTCTCACATGCCTATTATATCACTTAGTTGATATGTTGCGTGTGCACCTTAGATATTCACTAGCCCTGCTGCGCGCATTAAAAGGTTTTAAGAAGGCAGATCTAGGTGAGTGCTCACGAAGTTGACGTCTCTCCTTTTTTAAACGCGCTCTAGCGCGAATACGCTCACACTGCGCGTAAGCTAAGTTTTGTTTATACTCGCGCTTTGGTCCGCAACGCAAGCCTCCGCGGATCGCGCGCGCGTCTCACCAAACGGACGAGGCGTTTATAGTTGACGCGCTAAGCTCTCCCCCGGCACTCATCTTTTCCCGGGCTTAATTTGAGACCGGCCTTTATTTGTCCACGATGACCACGCCCCCGGCCACTATCAGAGGCCTGCCGTTTATTTGAATAACGGCTTTTATTTGAAGAATTACGGTATTTTAATTGCAGTGTGCACATTTATGAGAAAGAAAAACCTTATGCTGGGTACACACCAAAAGATAATCAGGCTGATTTTGGGCCGATTTCACCCCTTCCAACAATCCTAGCTATGTCCTGATTATCTTGATGGTTCTAGAGATTATTTTATCAGATTTTCCCTCGGTGTGAGGTGTGTTAAGAGTGTCCGAAGCTGATCAGAAGAACATCGGAGCCGCTCCGATCACGAATCGTAAATATTAAACATGTTCCCGCTGCCCCCACGACTTCACCCAAACCCTTTTAGTTTTTCTCTTGAATTTTCTGTGAAAATCACCCCAACCACTATCATTGAAATTTCTTCCTGCATATCGTCCGTCATGTTTATTCTGAATTCTCGCAAGATTTTGCGACATTTCTGTTTTCAAAGTCGAGGCTAGGCATGGGCCGGTTACTGGTTTCAAGGTATACCAAGGTTTTAAACAGTCCAGGTTTTATGACACCATCTCCAAGGTATGAGCTGTGTTTATACAAAATTCATTAAGTCATGTGATTGATTTGATGTTTACATTTAATATACATAAAATGTTAAATATTATATATTTTTTGAAAGCATATTATAATTTAAAGGCTTTATTTACCTGGCATTTGAAAATAGCAAATGTTAGTGTTGCAATGGCAATACCGCAACACCGTGAAACCGTGGCATTTTTGCTAAAGGTTATCATACCGCCAGAATCTCATACTGGCCCATGCTTAGTCGAGACTCAGGTTGAAAATCTGTTGGTGTGTGGTGTGCTGTCTTTGACACATCATGGCACACCTTGTAAAGATTTTAAAAAATGTAAAAAATATTTTGGTGTGTACCCAGCTGCATTCATCTGTGAAAATTATTATTTTTAAATGTTTAAAAAAACGTTTTAAACCACCAAATACTGACATCTGAGATATCAGTATGGTTAAAAGCGTTTGGTAAAAAAGTGACATGTGCCTGGAATTGCTCAATTGCATTTTAAAACCTTATTAGTACAACTACAGCCCATTTAACTCTAAAGATCAGAGAAAGAGAATGGAAAAGGATCATGTTAAATAACATTTTGGTTTGGTTATGGTGCCAAAGAGCTCAACTTACATAAGCTGTCTTCTGAGAGAAAAACAATTCAAGATAAACAAGCGAGATATACGGCCCCTAAAATGCACTGTAAATTTAATGAAGATTAAGGTATAAGAATTAAAACCTCTTTAACAGATTGTAAACAATACTAAATCTGTCTCCTAATGATGTGCGTAATGGCAGTTAAAGCTGAATAATACGAGGAAAGATTTAGAGATGTAACTTTGCAGTGTCAGTGTGGATGTCTGCCTATATCAGTATCACACAATGAAGATGTTTGTCAGCCCGAGGAGAAGACAAACTCTCACATATCTTCTCTTACAGTACATTGGAGTATATAAGTGAATGGGTTACATTTTTATGGAGAAAATATGAACTTCCCATCAAAGGTTTTCTAAAATATGTCATTTTGCTACACATTATGCATTCCATTCCCAAAGATAAGGAAGCAGTTAATGCTGAGATTTGCATACTGCCATGGCCTAATCGACTAATTACATTTGCAAGTTTATAAGACTGCAGTTTCAGTCAGAATAAGATGTTGCTCATTAAATTTTCTATGCACTTATTTGTGATGAGAGAATATAGATAAGGAATGCACCGATCTAATATCTGCTGACACATCTACTGTAAAATACCGGATTTCCCAGCATGCAGCTCTGAGATGTGAATGCATTTGCCTTTTAAAAAGAAAAGAAATAATCTGAAACGTGAAGTGATGGATGGCATGAAATTATAAATGAAGTAATAAACTGAAGGAGAGACCCAGGTCACATTTAGGAACAGAATATCAGAGACGTGAACTAATAATGTCTTGTAATACTGTATGACCTCCTGCATTTGCCAGTGGGCATACTACAACACTGTTTCACACTCACCTTGAACTTCCATTTTGAGTGTGATAAATGATCCGGGAATAATTACATTATTTATCCGAACTGCCAAAAGATATCTGCACACTGAATTGCATTGAAAAGAGAAAATAACTGTATCTATTTCTAAAATGATGGGAAATTGGAAACATTACCATACTGCACTACTGAAATGTTTATTGTTTCATTGAAACATACTTTTTTATTTAAAAATGGTAGGCAGTACACATCGTACTATGCAGTATTCATTTAATAGCACTACTTTCTCTCCCTATCGAAAGCAGCACTTTAATTATTTGTTTACTTTATTGGTCTTTCTTTTGATCAATGCAAGATCCTTTATTTATTTTCTTTTACTTCTTTTATAAGCTACAAAACTTTTAAAGTTCACAAAACAAATTCTGTTTCTTATGTTGCCTTTCATTTTAACTTTAAACAAAGATAAAAATGCATCGTCTTGTCTTCGTTCATCACTTGAAAGGCAGTTTTGGTCACTTTATCAGAAAGTTGTTTCTGTGTGCTGCTTGTGAAAAAAATTAACCATTTGTTCACTACCTGGTCGCTACACACACATAGATGATTTGACTATAGGCAAGATTCAACAATTCTGTTCTGAATATGTAAATCCGTAATCGGGACACCTCTACCTAATATTAGTTTGTGTCATTTTAAACTCGTTATTTCTCCCACTAGTGTTTGAACAATAGCAAAGGGATTCATGCACAGACCCCCCCCACCCTCAGAAAATCACAAAAAAAGTGGACAAAAGAGAGGGATTAAAATATCAGGTGTAACCGTGAATGTACCTCTCTTGTCCACTTGTGATCCGATCAACCAAAACACATATTAATACCAGGTATAAACAGCCCCTAACTCCAATTAATTAGCCACTAAGCATCAACTGACTTTTAGAGTGTTACTAGACTGCTGGGACGGGGTTAGGGTTAGTAGAATAAGTTGACATGTCGTTGCAAAGAATAAAATGTCAGTTTACTAATACTCAAATGACTGATAGTTGACAAGAAGTTGCAAAATGACTAATGCTGTGTTCACACCAGCCATGGTAGAGGCGTCAAGCACGAGTGATTTCAATGTTAAATCAATGTGAAGACGCGTTGACCCGCGTCTGGAGGTCTCGCGGTGCATATAAGGCGTTAAGCGCGGCGCGGTAGATGCGATTGCGCCTCATCCGTAGTTTGCGCAAATAGCGCGAATTGAGCATTGCCGCTGGAAACGTGCGAGTTGAAAAATGTGAACATGCTGCGGTAACCGATCAGGAGCTTGCTTTAGTAGTGACGTGATTACAGGAAGCGAGCGTAGTCGCAGAAGCCCCCTCCCATTACGTGAATTTCTGTGTGAATGTTTCGATGACTAGAATTTCACGTGCGGCTTTCACGCGTGAATGAAGGGAGTAAACTCAAAATGTTCAAGTGGCAAACTTGACGCGAAAATTTGACCCCTCAAACGCGGCTGGGTGAACCCACATTTATTGTGTGTTTTCAGACCTGTAGATCCATTGCTTTGTTTCGATACTGGGGGTTAAATGGCTACAATGTCATCTTGGTTCGGTTCGCATTCACAAGGCAATATTTCACACTTATACTGAACCACTCCAGAGTTTGTTCGCAATCGGTCCCAGACCGCATTCTTCAGGGGGTCTCGAAGGGGTTGCTTTGGTGCGGATCCGAGCACGATTGGCGTGTTCACATATGCCTAAATGAACCGAACCAAGGAAGAAAATGCACCAGGTTCTGAAACAAAGGCTTAGGGCTGAAAGCACCCTTATAGTGAATAAAACCTCTAAAGAGGCCTGTTGAAATTAATTGATACCAATTGTGTCTCATGTCAGTGCAAATACGAGACTAAGCATAAGCAAATACTGAGAACACAATGGAGTGCTCCACAAAGTCCTACTTTTACTCTCTATACACAAAATGTCACTACAGTGCGACCCAGCATTGAACACTTCCAGCTCACATCTGTCAGCCCCAGGGCATATACTTGCACATCGGCCCCAGAACTGTTCCTGAAGGGCCCTTAGATAAGAGTGGCCTGGATTGGTCAGGAGGAGGTTTGGCATTACCATGTGACTGCGTGTTCTTGACTGCAGGTGGAATATTCCAGACAGCAACACAAGAGGCGTGTTAACACATCTACATACACACACACACACACACACACACACACACACACACACACACTTGGGCCTCCGAGTGCTTCAAAAATAGAGTGCTCTTCAGGACTCAGGCAAGGTTAACATGATAAGACAGCTCAGCTAACCACTGCCCGAGAGATTCCTCGTTACATTTAGGAATTGCAGCTCCAGTGGTTCATTATTGCAATGCATTTTTAATGCACAGCACTTTGGCGCTGCATGTATGGAAAACAATTATCTTACATTGTGTCAACTGTTTTGAGATGTTGTGAATTAATGCTTTGAAAGGACCAGGTTAATTATTGGTGTCTGTCACGTACAGTTATTTCAATAGGGAGCATTCTTGTATCAAAATTGATCCTATTTACTTTCTTATTGTACGTTCCCGGTATTTCAATCCTAGCAAGCAATAGCCGTCAATTCACAGTCTAGGTTAACTATTGACTCGATATAGTCCGGCTATGAGTAACTCACTTCTGGCCAAAATAAACATTTGGTTACATGTCGTTAAATTGCAAGATGTATGATATTCCATCATGTAAGCAAAGTCAACAGTAAATAAAATGTGTTTTATTTATTTTTTATTTTATTTCATTTTTTTGTTAGAAAAATGTAAATTAAATATAAAGTCAAATTTTCTCTGATAGCCCAAATGTTGCCTTGTTTTGGCCTGGGAAGTTTTTGGACAGCTATTAGATGTCTTTTAAAATCTTAACTTTTAAAAAAGTTATGTAAATTCATTAGGGTTGTCAAAATGAACGCTTTAATAACGCATTCACGTAAATTCATTTTAATGGCACTAATTTTACTAACGTGCGATTAATGCGATGCGCAATTTCTGTTTGACTCCTGGGCTAGCCTGTTGTTGGATAAACTGAGACACAGCCTTAGACAGTAAATGTGACCCTTGCTGTATAAACGAGGGTAATTTTGTGCTACTTTTGAGCCAAAAGAAAGTAAAAATGCAGATTTTGGTCAAAATTAAGGTTTTCATAAAAATAAGAATATTAAGCCCTCGTCTAGCGATCCCAATTGCTCTAAATAGTCATCACACGTCTAAAATTATCTTTATTTGTATGTTTTCTGAGAGGTGTACCATCCTAAATGTTTAACTAATACAAATGATGATTGTCCATCCACATGCGCATCTAAAATTTTAGTTTCGGTTTTAAAATATGTAGGAAATAAAGTGCAGGACTAAAGTGCAGAGCGACAAGACTCCAAAACGATCTTCCTTGCGTCGACTGACACATCTGTAACATGCAAACAGTCGCGTGACACCAATATATGCACACATAGACAGAATTACAGTTTTTAAAATATCTGCAGATATAATTTGTTTTGACGTAAATGATTGTTTGGTTGGTTGGTAAATATTTTAATCGATTGCCAACCTTAAAATTCATTGATCAAAAGGTGTGAGAAGCATGTGACCAATGCAGATAATCACTAAAAGAAACTTAATAGACCTTTAGCGAGTTGACGTCACAGTTACGTCACGCACGCAATGTAGTGGCAGAAAAACAGTGGAAATGAATGTGACACGAGTGAAACTAACAATATAACTCACTAGAAAATGTCTTGTTGTGCTGTTGAGTGTCAGAATAGGAATGCCAAAATAGATGACCTTCATTTTTATAGTATACCGTCGTCGAAGACACCACTTGAAGATAAACGATAGTGTTTATGGTTGCAATAAAAGCCCTCAACCGGACAGACTGGAGTGATGAAATCATCTAAAAATCTTTTAATAATTTGAACAGAAAATAATTAGAGAAGATATCCGGTGTTCTGTCGAAGTCTGATCCCTCTATGTGTCTCTTATAGCGTTTTCATCACATTACGTTTATAATTTATTTAGAAAGATTAAAGATTTGAATGAGTTCATAATATCAATAATATTACCATTTATTAAAGTTTTCATTTTTTTCGTTTTCTATTACTTCTTTTTACCTTATATCTTAGCCTATGTCTTCTCCTGTTGGTTCTAAATTATGATGTTTACTAATAAATATATAAACATAGCACACACGCACATGATGTAAAGTGTTAATAATATATAAACAGGCCTACACAAATTAATTTGTATGTAAACATAATAGTTTTAGATCAAACACGTAGGCTAAAAATATAAGGAAGAAATTGAAAACAGGAAAATTATGAAATATTTAATAAATGATATTATACAGAATACATGATAGTATTGCTCTTATAAGTACTTCAGCGATTCATACTGTAAAAATAATTGATTTACCAATAAAGAACAATACATATACATTACATACATGCACATATATCAGTAGCCAAGCCATTTCAACTTTTAATTTATTTAAAACATAAACGTAACTTGGTGAAAACGTTATAAGAAACAGTACACTTAAAAGAAATATAGAGGAAACAGACTTCTACAGAACACCGGATCCATAAAAATCACAGTTTAACGCTAAAACACTTCACACCGCTATTGCGGAGCTGTCAATTTCTGCCACCAGTTGGGCTCCGCCCACAAAAAACGTAATTTCTGTTTGCAAACACGCAAAAGGTCTATAATCAGCCAAATGTATTTCTACTACTTAATCAATCCAATTTACCACAAAAAATATTTTCAGCCTGGATTTGTTAGCCAATATTTTTCCCACAAGTCTCTGGTCACCACAATACAGCCAATAGCATCTGCTAAACCTTAAAAAACATCTTGGTAGAGTAAAAAGGCAATTCGCCCATGCTGTGTAAAGATTGCATTGCCCAATAGCCTGAGGAGCAGCTATCTACAAACTCTCATAAAAACTTAATGCGAGCTTGCTCCTAATTCCCAACACCATGGGAACATTTTCTTGCTCCAAGCCTTGTTCAATTTAACTTCTGGATCCTCCCGAGCAACGAAAGCAATGGAAAGTCGCAGAAAGTGGAGGCGAAATCCTATTAAATCTTTGGAGAAAGGTTACACAAAATCTTCTCAGCTGCAAAGCGGGGACTGCTGGCCACTTCATGTCCGTACAAAGCCAAAAGGCTCAAGGAATCACTCGGCTGTCATTTCTGATGGAACATCCAAAAGTTTGCTGTGTTTTAAATAGTGAGGGATTAACCCTGATTTGCTCTTCTTTTAGGCAACTATCTTAGACAGACATTGGAAATTACAGCACTTTCTCACAGAAGTACAGTTTATTATGTCTGACTCAAAAAAGTGAACTGTAATGCAATTAAATGTATGCATTTCATTGCATTCAATGATCCATGATCATCCTATGTCTCAATCTTGTCAATGCATAAAGCACATTTTCTCTGAATATAAGTAAACACGTTTATTTAGAAATCAGCATCTATCACACGAGTTAAACGCATAACCACTTACCTCTCTCGCAAGTCCGATCCCAGTACCCGGTTCCGGTGCAGTCACAGATAAAGCGATTCCAGCCCTCCTTGCAGATGCCGTTGTGCTTGCAGGGGTTGCTGTCGCACTGTTTGCCTGTTACTTTGCTGCAGGAAGACTTGATACCAACTCTGTTCTGGGCCTCAGCGATCTGCTTGATGTCCTTGCTGCGCCCATCAATAAACAGATCGCGGATGCAGCCGACGTAGCCATAGTTTAGCATGGCAGTCCAAAGTTCAGTGGGAAGAATCAGGCCGACCCGGTTGTCCGGGAGACCTCCGAGATACAGGTCGCCCTCCAGGTCTAAAATCTCATTTTCTCCGGTGGCAGCAAACTGAGTCCGACGGCTGTTCACCGAGATGATACCTGTTCAAAACGACAACTGACTATCAGAAATCGAGCAACACTGCAGACATCACTAACTTTCACTTGTTGTAAAGAAAAAGCATCCTTAAAATAAATTCTCAAGATAAGCAATGTTTGAATGTGAGTGTGTTTTTCACTCTCAGAATAAAGGGTACACAAGCTTTCATTGGGGATGGTACCTTTTCAAGTACACATTTGTTCCCAAAGAGTTCATATTAGTTCATAAGGTACAGTACATACTGGATTGGTCATAGATTTGTACCTAAATGGCTTTTTAAAAGGGAACCATGGCAGTGATAGCTTTTGTACCTTTTTTCTGAGAGTGTTGTTTTTCAATTATTTTCATTTACATTTAAAATAAATTTAAACTAAACATTAAACGTGCCAGATAATGCATTGAAATAATCAGTTAAATTCTTCTCTGATATCTACATAGAAGGTTTATGGCTTTATTAAGTGCAAAAATGATCCAGAGATGTTTTTACATCTCCATTTACAACCCTAGGATTTGCCTTTAGAATGAAATGGTCTATTATTCCCTTATTTGAAAGGGTCATGAATAATAATGTTGAGCTCTGCTCTGATTGGCTGTTTCTCATAGCAGCTCCTTCAGTAGCTCTGTGTGTGTGTAAACAGATCTTATGTTTGAGTCTGTATCAGATGAAGATACAGATTTTCAATTGGTTGGAGATTGTTAATGGACGTTTCTGAGTTGTAAGTTTGTGGGTTTTTTTGTATGGACCTGCAAAACGAAACTGATACGTCAATAGTAGAACTTTAGCCTAAACATTAACTAGCATATAGCGCTAACTCAGCAGTCACAACTTTGTTTTCAGCATTGTATAAACATTGTACTTACAGTAATTTAATGTGTAATTTAATGTTTGGGGCGTACATCTCGACTATAACGTCACAGTTGGTGTTATGTTGAGATTGGTCTGTTTTCCAGCGATCTTTTGCATGTATGAGGTTTACATACAAATATGGAAACAATCGCGTTTGAAGCTCATGATAAGTCATTACAACATACAGAGCTCGTATTGTTCATCTATGCCTAGATAAATAGTTTTATATTCCACGGCACCTTTAACACACAGTATTTCAGTAGGGAGTTGAACTATTTTTACTGGAAAACACATTACCGACAAAGAAAATGACTTGTCTTAGTGAATTAACTTGACGAGCGACCAAACATAAATAAGATACCTCAATGTGAAAGCAGCAGAAAGGCCTTGAATACCACAATATAACACACACAAATAGACATAAAAGGTAATATACACTCAGCTGTGGCCAAATAAACCACAGGGCGATCAGTGACATCAGAGCTTATAAAGCTGCTTTTATGATTATTATGTAATTTCCTATTAATTACACAGGAAATAAATGAAGAGTTGAATTCTTTAATTGTTTAAAGATGCTGTGTAGAGATAAAGTACATGAACTAACAAATGAAGGGACATGGTTGCTTGTGATATTATATAGAAGCATGTGTGTGTGTGTGTGTGTGTGAGTGTGTGTGTGTGTGTGTGTGTGTGTGTGTGTGTGTGTGTGTGTGTGTGTGTGTGCGTGCGTGCGTGCGTGCGTGCGTGCGTGTGTGTGTCTGTGTTAAATTTTTCTGACACAATGATTTAGCCATATACAGTATAAAGACAGGCAATAGTTTCAGAATAGAAACATCAATAAAGTGATTCGTAGGACTCTGGCAGATTGAGAGGGTGTGCTGAGTTCATATACTGTAGGTTTGTCTTTATAATGCAAGTATTTTTAGTCTCTCAATACCACATGCCTGAGTATCTGTCTCAATACTCTAAAATACAAGCTTCTAGGGTTTTCTGTAAAGGCTGGGCAGTTAAATCAGGCTGTGATAGATATTATACAACAGTTCTTTCTGGTTCTCGAATCTGATTGGCTAAGAGGTATGCGATATTGTGCTGATATCGGCACTGTAACCGCTTCACCTTTCGTATCATTCCGCCACCTAGTGAATGGAGGTCCTAAGCAGGCTCATCTCTGAATGGAAAAACACAGACGCGCTGTTTGAATCACTCTCCGTGTGTGTGTCTCATTAGTTTACTAGCTCATAAATCAGTCTGTGAATCCCCAATCAGAAGTATTATTCCGTCAAAGATCAGCGCTGTTGGATGTTACGTTACAGTTAATGGGAGAAATGTCTTGTCACATCGTGTGGACGATTAACACTTGGAAAGAGGAATATAAACACTCGTTTTTTTCTGGAGCTATATTTCTTATCAGAACGCGAAAACACCGTGGAACTGCAGGTAAGCACCGCAGCTTTCAAATGTGGACATTGATCATTTACTTTATCGTGACGTGACTATTAAAACATGTTATGAGATATCGCCACTGGTATATTTATAAGCAGCATGCAAAAACATATCTCTGACACTTATAAAAAACCGTTTTATATAGTACTGACAAGAACAAAGTTTAATAATAATAATCGAGTGCTCGTATCACGTTAAGAATAAATGAGAAAGCAATTTACTTTATCGTGACCTGACTATTAAAACATGTTATGAGATATCGCCACTGGTATATTTATAAGCAGCATGCAAAAACATCTCTCTGACACTTATAAAAAACCGTTTTATATAGTACTGACCAGAACAAAGTTTAATAATAATAATCGAGTGCTCGTATCACGTTAAGAATAAATGAGAAAGCAATAGTAACGTTATACAAGTAGTTTTATTAACTTTTACCTCGCGCCAAAACAATAACAACACAAAAGACACTAAATATGAATTAAAAACAAGTAATAGTTTGATCATGACACCAAATACTGCTGATTTGATCTCATTTTGACGATCATAAACAAACAAGGCCAACATGAGAGCCAGGGTATCTCTGTCAGAAATGTAGCCCAGAGAGGGCGGTGGTCAGCGGGGCGAGTGAACACTGATGTCCGCTCATGCTTTGGTTCTCATTCGTACCGAATCTCACTAAGCAAACGTTCAAACAGGCGCTATCTTTACTAATCGACTGCAGATTTAAATATAATACAGATACATTCTCGACTGAACTAATCTTAAAACTACACTTTGTGACCAAGAAACGGTAATATAAAGTAACGTCTTTTCTGTCCATTGAGTTGTTATGAGCTTCAAAGCAGCCGAAAGTTTTACCTGTCTTTCTGGCCGCCCTCAAATCCGTGGCGGAAGAAGTAGTTCTCAAACAAAGAGGCTTTTAAAATAACTCCGTTGTTGTTTTCTAGTTTTCGTTTTTCAAACGTGTGCCGTCGAACTGTTGTATAAAAGCAATATCGCTCTCGGAGTCGTGTGATAAAGCTCTATATCATCACGGCTGTGATTGCCTCCGGCACTCGGCCTGCGGCCTCGTGCCTCTGGCCTAATCACAGCCGTGATGATATAGAGCTATATCACACTCCTACTCGAGCGATATTGCTTAAACATAAGCCATCTAAATGAATATATTGTCCATTGTGGTCTAAGAGGAATGTTGAAAAGATTTCTATTTTGCATTGCTTTTTAATTTAATGCAGCATTATTTACAAAGTACATTTTCAGCATAACACTTTGAGTGAAAAGTTTGAACTAATAAATGTTCAGAAAATAATTTCTATTTAGTATGTCGCCCTTTTGCTTTAAAAAGGATTTAAGTTTACCCAAAGGTTTAAATTCGGACAAAATGTACTCCCCTTTAAAGTACATTTTCCTTCTTTGTTCTGCTGAACAAATATTTGGAAATAAATATTTAAAATCATTGTTAGCCAACTATGGTCGCAAGTGCCGTCGTTTCAACATAGTTCAACGATTCAGGTGTTTCCCGAAACTATCGTTGCAGCGGACAATCCCTACGGGATTTAAGACCCCTGGGAGGAGTAACGTAAGAAGAAACTTGCGCATGAATTAAATCATTTTAACAAAGGCCTAGTCCACACGAACACGGGTATTTTTATAACCGTGAGTTTTTTCACGCGGTTCAGCCGTTCGTCCACACGAAACCGCAGTATCAGGGCACTGAAACCGAGCATATTTTTAAGAAACCCCGCTTACAGTGTCGTGTAGAGAGTAAAACCGGGGGTTTTGCCTTGTGACGTCAGAGTGTGCGCCGTTATCCACTGTGTTTGACGTCAAGATTGTGCGCCGCGACTGCTTTGTTGATGATTCTGTGCAATGGCGGACGTATCTTGCTAATAATATCTTGCTTCTAACATGTATACAGATAGATGCTCAGTTATGTCACTATATTGCGGAACACGATTTGGGTTATATCCCCGCCTGCTGGTGTGGCATGCTCTTGACAGCACTTGATAGCGTGCTTTTGCTTTATCGTGTGGATGGATATTTAATTTAAACCGAGCATGTGTGGACGGGATTTTTTTTAAGGAAAACTCCGGTTATCATGATAAAAATGATAATTTTACTGAAAACAAGACAAAAATACTAAGTAATTTAGTCATTTTGATCTAAGAATACTCCGAATTGCATCTTTAAGGGAAGCAAAGTACAGTAATCTGGCTTTGTGTACAAAAAATTACCATGGTCAATATTGCATATTTGGTCCTAAAGCATTCTTTTTTCAACGTGGTCAGACTTTTAGACCTCATTGTTTAATATAAACTACAGCCATCTTGCTGTGACCATGACGTTTGTTGAGATACATACTGTACAGTATGGTGCTTGTCATAATGCAATTGTTAACTCTTTCACCGCCATTGATGAGATATCTCGTCAATTAAGAGAAAACGCTTCCCCGTCAATGAAGAGATTTTCCGTCTTTCCGGAATACCGCTATTATCCACCAGGTGGCGCCCTTCCGCAACTTTTTAAACCCGGAAGTATTGCCCTATGACAAGCAGCTGCATGTCCGTGTCTGTTTTAAAGATCGCTCTGAATGGGATCTCTATGAAAAGTCCGTCACAAAAATTGAATTATCTCAGCTTTTTGCTCAAAATGTGGTGTTTTTTCAGAAACCTACCCATAATCAAAAGCTGGTTACAAAAGGAACTACTGAAATTAGAAGTAGATGAAACGGGTTTTTTTTGTTTGAAAGCAGAGGGTCTGTTCTTTCATTTGGTAGATTGTATGTTTATATATTTAAAGAAGAACATTTTCTGGAAGGCATTAAACTTTGGTGAAAATCATGAAAAACGCTGGCACTGGCTGGCAACTTTTTTTTAAAACGCTGGCGGTGAAAGAGTTAAAGCTCTTAACTGTAATCTACATTAAAAGGCATCTCCACCAGAAATGTTCTAACATTATGCTAGATGACTTTTCACTTAAGTCTTCCACTGTGCACTTTTGGCGACTGCAGCGAAAATGATTTAGATTAAAACTAATAGCAGCTCTTAATACAGAGAGCTTGGGAAGAAATGATGCCATTAACTTAAAATTGAGAAAATATTATTTTCATGTATAAAAGTGCTGCAGTACACAGGATTTCTGTTGTAAAACTTTGTAAAACTTAAACATGAAAGTTTTATAACCAAAACGTGTACAACCTGACAAGATAAGACACAACAAAGCTTACAATAAAGAAAAAGGGTCTGTGCTGCAGTATAATGTTCAATTTATGTGCACTATGTAAAAATAATCTCACTTTTATGAATTTTATAATGTGATATCTAAAGTTTTGGGTAAATTTACTCACCTGATCTTCCATCTCGCTGGATGTCTACGTGATGCCACGCTCCATCATTGACCTTACTCTGTGTGGCTTTGACTTTGATGGTTCCCGATCCCATGTCTAACAGAAGATAAAGGTGTCCGTCTAAAAGCTCGACAGCGAAGAAGTCAACTTTGTTGCTTCTCTGACTGCGAGAGTCTTTCTTGTCCTGCGGTTTCCCCTGCGTGAAGAGGATGAGTCCATTGGGTTCAGAAGAGCGGAAGTCAAAGGAGATTGAACCCACACGCTTGGTGTTCCACTTGGGCAGGCTGAGGAAAGACTCTGGCGTCTCAAAGGAAATTGGGTCTAGTGTGGGGACATTCTCACATTTAAACACCACGTCCCCCTGGAGCTTCATCTTGGGGTCTGCGATGCGGGCCAGGCGAGAAAGTTCCAGTCGTATGTCATTGTTTTTGTACACCACCTGAAATTTGAGAAACGCATTGTGAGTGGTCGTCTACTTACGAAATAATTATACAGTATATAAACACTAAGTCACAAAGGCCGTTTACACAAGATGTAATATGAGTCTCAGGTGTTTTAGCTCAAAATACCCCACATATCATTTTCTATAGCATGTCCAAAATGCTCCTATTTGGGTGGCAACCAAAAGCACTGTTATGTGTATACCTTTAAATGCAAATTAGCCACAGCTCTTCACTCCTTTACCAACAGACATTTAGTGCTTTTGGTTAAATAGATCTGAATGTTTGTTTATGAATGAATGTTTGATTCCTGTGAATACAGTCTAGGACAATAGTATATTTAGCTATATTTACACATTTAGAAAAGCTAGTGTGTAAAATCAACCAACCAATTAGTCAATGGCTGTGGGCAGGGCTTTATCAGTGTGATGTCACATTAACAAGATAATTAAAACAGCATGTCTAATTTTTAAAAAGGGATTAAAAAGGAGAGGGTGGATTTTTTAATTGTTGATTTGTTTTTTGCCAACACACATTTATGTCCAAACAAAACTGGATTTTGCATAATATGTGGCCATTAATATGCAAACAGTTACTTTTTATAAATCGCAGTATACCCTAGACATATTGGTAAACATTACATAGCACTTAAAGAGAGAGAAAACACAATATACTATATTAGACTTTATAAGACATTCAGGAAAGGCTTTGTTATTGTGCATATTTACCAAGCCAAACGGTCTCATATAGTGAGCTATGCATTATAGCCAAATACAACACAATACAAAAAGAGAAGAACTGTAAATTGAAATCCACTCAAGCGGAAAATTAAACGGCCTTTTCCTTCTCTTTCCTGCTTAAAGAAAGAGCTCTTGCGGCTATATAGGGCACTATGTGCGCAGCTAACAGCAGTTCTGTTGGAGAACACAGCTGTCAGCAAACAGATTTTCCAGCTCCAGGATTACAGATAATCCTTAAAGATTTGACAGTAAATCAACACAGGTGCCCTGAGTACTAACTGCAGCAGCCTGGAGAGCCAGCGTGATGAACTCGGGAAAGAGCTCTTTATTTCACCAACATTTATATCTAGTCTCTGTGTGTACTTTAGGATAGTCATCCTGAGGTTCCTAATCCCCCACGTCACTCAGATTCAACACTGACCGACCAACAACAACACACATCTGTGCTGCAGAGCTGTGCCAATGGAATGGAGAATCTATAACTGAAATTAAACAATTGCAAATCTCTCTCCATTTATATATACAGTTACATATACACTGTGTTTATAAAGTATTTTTAAAGAAAGAGAAGTACAAGGAATCCAGCAACAGATGGTATGGTTCCCACGGAGCCCTTGATCTCAACATCATCACTTAGTCTTGGATTACATAAAGAGCACTTGAGGCAGTCTAAATCCATAAAAGAACTGTGGCAAGTGCTCAAAGATGCTAAGAACTTCCAGCTGGCAACTACTTTTAAAAGCTATTTTAGTTTTTTTAATATTGTTTTAATAAATATCCAATGTCTCTTTTGAAAATAGATAGCTGGGAATTTATCCAAACTGTTCAAATGAAAGTAGAAAATGAATTAGAGTGGATAACACCACTGCTAAAAAAACCAACACTCATCCCCTCAACAATTACAAATCTCACTCCTCCTGTTCCTTGCTCTTCAAAGGCTCTACCCAATTGCTTCTCTCACAGAACAACCTACTTTGCCAAGATTAAAAAAAGAAAATCCAATGAAGACTACCCTCCAGTGTTTCACAAAAAATCTGCAGGAGCCAAATGTCTTGTTTTATTTGATCTCTCTGTATGTCAGATATTTTAAGTTATCCTGGAGAGGATAGGCATTAAGATCACAACAGCTGACCACTGGGGTGCCGCAGGGGTCTCTACTGGCTCCCCTCCTCTTCTCAATATACACAACATCTCTGTGTGCAATCATCAGGGCACATGGTTTCTCACACCATTGCTACTGCAGATGACACACAGCTTTACCTGTCTGCTTGCATTTTAGACATTTCTGCATGGAATCTACATAGGAATGTCACATTCAGCTCAGCCCTGGCAAGACTAAAGTCCTGGTAATTCCTACCAACCTATCAGTCATACACATATTCACTGTTCAACCTGAATTTTAAACTGTAACACCTATTAAGTTTGCTAGTAACCTGGCAGTGGTGCTTGACGACCAGCTAAAAATTACACCCAACACTGCAACAACAATCCGTCATGAAGATATGCACCTTTAAAAAAAAAATCAGACCATTTATGCATAATTATGCTACATTTCTAGTGCAAGTCACGACCTGGCTACTGCAATGACTTATTGGCCGGATTTACAGACAGTGTGACCAGACCCTGTGGCGGCCAGTGCATCCTCTTCCAAGGAGGCTATAAAGCAAAATATGTGTTCGGGGTTTATTGTGTGTGGCTTGTCATGTCAAAATATGTGCCGGCTGCATACACATCGAAAGGGTTTATGATAAAAGAGACGTTCACGTCTCGCAAGACACTCAAGACTAAACTCTGATTACACATGAGATTAAGCGAGTATCTAGAAAACGGATTAGACTGCCTCTTTTATCATAAACCCTTTCGAAGCATCTGTAGCAGACACATATTTTGACACGATGCACATAGGTTCACATGATGCATGGAACACATATTCTGACATGGCAATCCACACAAATGACGATATTTTGACGAGTTTCGCATTCGTGCCTCCTCGGAAAAGAAGTCTGAGCCATCACTGACCAGACCTCTCCAAATTATACAGAATGTCGCAGCATGTCTGGTTTTCAATCAACCAAGTCACACCTATCCTGATCTCACTCCACTGGCTTCCAGTAGTCACCTTATGTCAGTCCTATAGGCTCACAATGAGACCAAATCGATCTGGGAAACATTTATCCAGTCGGTTCATCTCTAGTGGAATGAGCTGACAGCCTCCACCCCTTCAGCTACGACCACTAAAATCTTCAAAAACAACTTAAGCCATACCTTTATCATACACACTTGACTAATCATTAGTCCTGACGTTATATTTTTTATGTGTTTAACATTGCTAATGATTTATTTATTGAACCCTCATGTCATTAGTGCATAATTTTAACGCTGTATATTTTTGCCATCTGTTTAATGACAATTTAAAATATCAAAAAAATAATTTTTTAATTGTTAATAAAGTATTAGGACTTTTGTATACTAATGAGGATGTTTGGAGATTGTTGTTAGGTATCGCTAAAGACTCAAATTTGTGTAATAGTGATATGCGAAACATTTCTGCATTTAATAGCTAGAAAAACTAAATCTCTCTAAACCTGTACAGTTCTTGTACTGTTTCTACTTGTAAACATAAGTTTGTGTACTATGCTTGTTGTTGGCTTTTAGGGCAAATGTTTCTCTGGATAAAAGCATCTGCTGAATGATAATGTAAATACAAAGTACATTAAATAAATTGAAATATCTGATTAACACATAATGATTAAGCAAGGACAATAGACACTATGACGGTGCATTCACACGGGGCATAAGCATTAACGCTTTCCATTCATTTTTAGTGGGTAACATCATGCGTTGCCGAACTGGGGTGCGTTTCCTGATCAATGACGTAACTCGCTGCTGAACCACCATACTACGATGCATAGTTGGAGGAACGAACTACCTTGTCATGACTGTTTCCCGAAAGCATAGTAACTTTGTCGCACATTCCTTGTTTTAACCATGTTGGTTTAACAACATAGTTGATGATGTCACATGGGAGATGAAGTACTAATTAATCTGTGCAAATTTGATTTAGTATCAGATTATTGCTGTAAATAACAAATATTGCATCGGAAGACTGATTTTGTTATTGTGATTTAGTTATCTGTTGTTTATTTTCAAGATATGTTATAGTTTAATAGTTCCCTCTTACGTCACTCCTCCCAGGGATTCCCCAGGGTCTTAAAGCTCGTAGTGTCATCAGTGCCATTGCTTGCGGCAGAAGTTGCCTGGGTTGCATATGTGTGGGGCGGGTCTATCAAAAGAAGGTCCAGATTCTATTGGGGTAGGGGTATGTTTGTTTAGGTCAGGGGTGGGCATTGAGGGCCACAGTCCTGCAGAGTTTAGCTTCAACCTTAATCAAACACACCTGAATGTCATTTCCAAACAGTCCTGAAGACTTCAATTCGATTTTTCAGCTGTGTTTGATTAGGGTTGAGCTAAACTCTGCAGGGACATTGGCCCTCAGGACCAGGAGTTGCCCACCCCTGGTTTAGGTGATATCAAATATCAACATTGGCTTTCAGAGATCATGCACCCCGCCTTTAAGGAACACGGCAGTAAATATAAAGACTACTGATTATTTAAAACATTTGATAAGTCCCTCTCAAACTCAAGGAAAATAAAGCTGTCTTCAAAATGCATGGGTTACTTACATGTTCTCAATAAAACCCAAGGCCAGGGTAACACTTTAACAACACTATCCCAATATTTTACCACTACCTTTACGATACAACATAAAAAACTCATATAAAATTCCTGGTGAAACAAAAGCACAAAGCCAGAAAATGTTTCCTCAGCGCTTCGGCGCTCTCCTCCAATCAACCTTTTCTTCCCTGTGATGTAGTTATGCCTGAGGTTATGATTTCAATGGTCATTACCTCTAGCCGATCGATGGCAGTATAATGGAAAGTAATGTGTAGAAAGATGGTGAGGGTGGGGTAGTCTACAGACTCGGATACATTCTCTAAAGCTACACCCTTACTTTATCACCCTATCTGGGGGCCATCCTATGCCCCCAGAGTGCCATTTATAATCAAACTCAGGCCTTTAACGGCTCTATAAGCTTTCCGTCTTGACTTTCTCCTTTTCTCCCCTTCTGGGTAAGTAGGGGGCTGCTGGCCATCGATCGAGTGAGGAGCGAACCCTAATCTCTCTGGGATCTGTGTCTTAGTGTGTAATAGGATGTCGCTGCCCACTGCATTAGGCCGGGTATTAATGATAAGTGCTTGTGGTCGGACATGTAGAACATGTAAACGCCCACAGAGAAAGATGGAGGGACCATGGAGAAATGGCTCAGTGGAGAAAATCAATAGTTCAGTGGAGAAGACCGGGGTCACAACATTGTCATCTGTTTTTCGAATACTATAGGCTAAATATAACACATACTTTTCTTATAAATTTAGTGTAGTACATAATTCATGTTACACAAACCTTTAGTAGTGTAACATTTCACTATATGCTAGTAAATTTCCGTTAAAGCCGTTAAAATATAGGATAATGTTGATTACCACAGAAAACAATTTAAACTTGTTTTCTTTTTAATAAAAATGCAAATGTGGTTACAGTAATGACAGCAATGAAATTAAAGAGAAAGAAAATCCAACCAACCTAAGGGGGGAGCAGAAATGTGTAGTTTCTCTGTTAAAGCACTTATAAATCAATAAAAGCCTGCAAATTACAGAGTTAAGCTTGTTTAAATCACCTTGTTTAAAGAGGGAGTGCTTAGGCAGGTGAACATCTGGTTATGAAGTAGCAATATCATTTCTGTAATAATCATCTGCATAATTTCTATCATTCATCATGTACAACTTCATTTCATTAGTTAAATGTATACTCTGGCGAAAAATGAAAATGACCCATGATTTACTCACGCTCAAGCCATTTAAGCTGTACAGTATGTAACTATTATCTCTCAAATGACACAATCAGAGTTATATTAGAAAATGTTCTGGCTCTTCCAAGCTTAATAATGGTAGGAAATGGTGCTGATTTTGAAGACCAAAAAAGTGCATCCACTCAAACTCATAATGTGGAGAAAATGCGTATGTGCTACCAAAGTCGTTTTGAGGATGTCACATCACTCTTGTTAAAAACAAAAACGGTTGATTCTGTGCATGGGCAAAGTTCCTCTCCCAAACGATTTCCAATTGACAACTACCTCTTTTTACTGGGAGGTGGGACCACAGCGGCTATTCTGACCATTGCTAACTCTCCCATCCATAGCAATATTAGTGAGGCACCTTTGTTAATATGAAATATCTTTGGTGCTACCCACCGCCATTAAACGAAGACAAAGAAGCTCTATGAATGCGCTTAGGCCTTTACTGGAAGCAAGTTATTATAGTTTTAATAAAGTTTTAAATATTAGACATTTTTCTTACAAATTGCATCGATTACTCTAAAAAGGTCTTAATTAACTGCCTTGGAGACGTGAGAATTACTTCTGGGAATAATGGATGCACTTTTTTGGACTTTAAAATTAGTAGCATCATTTCTCACCATTTTAAAGCTTGGGAGAGCCAGAACATTTTCTAATATAACTTTGATTGTGTTCATCTGAAAGCCATCTCATGGTTTCATTTTCAATTTTCGCTGAAGTATCCCTTTAAAGGGATAGTTCACCAAAACATGAAAACGTTGTCATTTATTTACTTACCCCAATGTCATTTTTGGGGTTGTAAATCAAAAGAACAGAGGTTCAAACGACATGAGGGTGAGTAAATAATTAGAACTTTTTAACTCTTTCCCCATCAGCGTTTTAAAAAAAAAGTTGCCAGCCAGCGCCAGCATTTTTCATGATTTTCACAAAAGTTTAATGCCTTCCAGAAAATGTTCTTCTTTAAATATATAAACAAACAATATATCAGATGAAGGAACAGACCCTCTGTTTTCAAACAAAAAAACGTTTCATCCTACCTTCAGTAGTTCTCTTGTAATCAAATATGGGTAGGTTTCTTCAAAAACACCCAATTTTGAGCAAAAAGCTAAGATAATTGCATTTTTGCGAAGGACTATTGATAGAGATCAGATGCAGAGTGATCTTTAAAACATACACAGAGTTATTTCTCTTTCACGTGAGGCGCTATTTCCGGGTTGTATAAGTTGCGGAAGTGCGCCACCTGGTGGATAATAGCGGTATTGCGGAAAGATGGAAAATCTCGTCATTGGCGGGGAAGCATTTTCTCTTAATTGACGAGATATCTTGTCAATGGCGGCGAAAGAGTTAATTTTGAGTGAACAACCCTTTTAGGCTAAAATATTTTATTTAACTTTTAGTATTTGACACATCTAGTTATGAATCATTATTACAAGCTTACCGTTGTGAATTGTGGTAAGGTAAGGAGACAGTGATTAACATTGTTTTTAGTTATTAATTTATGCTTAATAACTGATTTGTTTATTTTCAACCAAAACATTACAGATTGTAGCTTTAATGTCATCACTTTTTAGTAAGGTGCAACCTTCCGAACTGTATCGTGAAATTAAAACGGAAGTGACTTAAACTGCAATTCATCGATTGGCCGCTAGAGACTGGCTCCAAAAGAGTTTTTACTCTATATAGCTAATTTTGCCCTTTATGACAACTGTGAGGGGGTGAATTTTTTGTAACTCATCCGTTAAAATGATATTAAGCCTTTAAAGGTATAGTTCACCCAAAAATGAAAATAATGTCATTAATGACTCAGTCTCATGTAGTTCCAAACTCCGTTCATCTTCGAAACACAGTTTAAGATGTTTCATACTTAGTCCGAGAGCTTGTTCACCCTTCATTGAAAATCTACATACGGTATACTGTTCATGTCCAGAAAGGTAATAAAAACATCATCAAAGTAGTCCATGAGACATCAGTGGGTCAGTTAGTATGTGTTGAAGCATTGAAACTAAATTTTGGTCCAAAAATAACAAAAATGACGACTTTATTCAGCATTGCCTTTTCTTCCACGTCTGTTGTGAAGCACATGCGCGAGCCTAAAGTCAAGTGACTGCAGTGACGCGGATGACGTGTTATCCTCAGACATGTTTGCAATTTTATTTACCAACTTACAACGTGCGTCTTCCTCAGTGATTCTAGGTTACGCGATGCCAAGATGGCAATGGCAGGTCCTGCCAACTATTGGCTTCAAAAAAGCTCCTTACAATGACCATATTTTATGTTTAATTGATCCTTTTCAGTTAAGACAGTTTTTCTTATATTTTTTATATATAACATTTGGATAATTGTAACTGTTGCTAGCCATCTTTCACCTAAAACACGACTGTGTTAAATAAGCTACACTCACAAAAGCTACCAAAGCAGTGTGTACTGAGTACAGGCAGTTATTATTGGTATAGCATCTTTTACTGAACACTTCCCAGCTTAGTGTGTGTTTGAGTGCGTCTGTATATTAAAAGAATGACTATTGAATATAAACCAACCTTGTTTATTCATAAAGTGTATTCAATAATTACTCGGCCCAAACTCACACTTTTAGGTAATTAAATATATACAGCAAATGATTATGTTTTATAATTATCATGATGTTTTTATTTGTTATATAAGTAATACAATCATTACTATGTCCCCAAAGAGATGTTTTATTATTTGCCCAAATTTCAAGTAACCCAAGTAAAGTCTGTATTCATTCACAGGAATCATTATTTCTTAAAATGACTTTTTCTACTCTCAAAGGGTCCGTGGATGCTGAAATATGCACAAATTCTGCTTTAAGAGCTCAACGCTGTTTAGTGATGATGATGCAGAAACTTTTCGCTGTACTGTCTGAACTGTAATTCATTCCCTGTATTAATGGGCAAATCCTGAGAGAAAGTGATATACAGTATCTGCTTTCTCTGCCTTCCTAAGTGCTCTCCTAAACTTAGTCATGAATTAAATGAAGAACACGGGCAATATTCAAAATAATACCAGACAATTAATTCTTCGTTTTTGCTAACGGCAAACCTTTTCTGAATCTAGAGAGCAGAAGATTGGATTTCTCAAATGCATTGTGTGATGTAGCAGCACTACATGACGGCATCCCTCTGGGGAAACATTAAAATTACCAGGGCAAAAACGAATGTCATATTTGGTGTCATGGTACAGATTGTTCATCTTCTGCTGTCAAACGTGCAGACACCATTGACAGCCACAAGCTCATCATTGAAACAAAAGCCAGTGTGGTTGCCCAAAGCCAATCATCATTAACACAGACTTCCTGTTCTCCAATGTCCGCTGTCACGTGACCACTGAGCAACATGACCACACTGGGGACGCAAGCGTACCTCGCCCAGGGCAGAAAGAGCAAGATAACAAGCGAGCTAGGTCAAAAATATGCAGCTAAATTTACCCAGAATGCACCAGGAGTGCTTTAGCTTCCTTTCGGACGTAGTTTGCTTTTTATGCTAATACTTTATCTAAAGTAAATTTGCCATCTTCGAATAGAAAAAGTGGTGTTTTCCCATGCAAAATCTCATTTATATCGCAAGGGTGGTTTGTTGACATTGGGAAGATCATCACTGTCAAACAACATAAAACATCATATAAGAAACAATTACTCTAAATCCCTTAACTGTGGTTTTTGGGGGAATAACTGCAAAAAAAGCTCGGACCCTTTGTTATCATTGTCATAAAGCAGAGAGCGTAAATGAGGGATGATCCCTAGCTCAGAGGACTCTTTGCTACAATCGCCCCGGCTTTAACTGAAATAAAGTGCCTGCCCTTTTTAGTACTCCTTGGGTAATTCTAACTCGGCAAGTCTTTCATCACTGTTGGCACAGGCGGTGTCTCCGAATGTAGCGGGGACAGGCGCTCGGGCATCTACAGCTACCAGACTGATATTAATAGCCGGGCTGGGATAAAGAGAGCAACCAGAAGAACATAGTGGCAGATTAAACAGCACGGACAAGGTGACCTTTCATTATGATGGTTATTACAGACCACCTGTGTGTATCGGGTATAGTGCGAGCTGTGAACGTCTGTGTTTTGATGCATGTGTATTTGTTTTCTATGGCTTCTTTGAGGAGGGGTAATGGATAATGATTTTACAGCATTCATTGCATATAATTTAGCTATCAGTAGCTGCGTTTCCATTACCCTTCAAATTGACATTGCAAATTGAAAATATGGTCAATGGAAACACATACATTTAGCAAAAACCCATATATTACAAAATAGTTTTACGCTTACATGAGGTGGTTTTTCAGGCAATTCAGACATAGGGCCCTATTTTAACGATCTGAAACGCAAGTGCGAAGTGCAAAGCGCAAGTGACTTTGTGGGCGGATCTTAGGCGTTGTTGCTATTTTCCCGGCGGGAGAAATAAGTCTTGCGCCAGGTGCAAATCAATAAGGGGTTGGTCTGAAGTAGGTTCATTATTCATAGGTGTGGTTTGGGCGCAACGTCAAATAAACCAATCAGAACGCTATCCAACATTCCCTTTAAACGCAAGGGCGCAAGTTCCATGGCAGGTTGCTATTATTATGACGGATTTACCAGGCGCACGCCAGGAGCGGTTCACAGCCGAGGAGACCGACGTTCTTGAAAGAGCAGTCAAAGACAGAGAAGTTATTTTGTATGGGGATTGGAGAAACCCGCCCAAATCAGCGTCGGTTAAACAGGCGTGTGAGGAAATAGCCACAAATGTCTCATAAGCTGGCATCCCCATCGTCGCGCCCAGCACTACAATGATGTCAGGAGACGGGGGAATCCCAAGCTTGCCAGCATAAATCGGGCACGCCGTGTAACGGGAGGTGGATCTGCCTTTACACATGACCTGACGCCACCAGAGGACATCGCTGCGTCCACCCTCACCGCTGAAAGCCAAGAAACGCAAGCAAGGTCCAACCCCAAAGTACACTTACAAATCAAGTTCATATACATTAAGGTTTCTTATGAAAATATTTTAATCATTATTTACATAAAATAAACGTAATACAGCCACACAACAACCGTATGAAAACATTTTAATCATTATTTGCATGAGAATTTTTTAATGCAGCCATTTTATCTCATGTGTTAATATTTTTTATTGTAACAATTTATGATTTGCAAAAATAACTTGCATCTGTGTAGATTAGATAAGCAAAGTGTGTGCGCGTTGTGCACGCTATACATTATGGTCAAGCATGCACCCTTAAAATAGCATAATGAACAACGCGCCACTGTTTTTTTCTGGTCAGTGGCACAATTGTTTTTTGAAACTGCAAAATAGCATCAGGGATGGTTTGCGCCGGAACATGCCTCCTTTTTTGCGCTGAACCGCCCAGGGAGCGCAAGTTCATTCCCTAGTTTGCCGACGTGCGTCTGTGAAGGGAAAAACGCGCTGTGCACCGGTGCAAAATACGAATGATCGTGCGTCACTGACAAAGTCAATTGCTCTGGGTGCAAGATAGGGCCCATAGTGTTTTTGGCAAAACTGCAATAGAAACATTTTCAGGTCACCTGATGCAATTAGCATAATTATTATTTGAAGATGATGCAATGTGTACTAAAACCTCTCAGAAACACACCTTAATACCTGTCTGCTCTCAAGTATAAGGGGCTTTCCTTGCTAATAATGTTTGGATAACACTCCTACGCCTCCTTCGGTTAAAATAATGGCTAGTGCGGTGGATGTGATATTAATAAACCTACCAACATAAGTCGATTTGATGTTTGGAATGACTTATCGTGAAAGGAAAAACTAAGTTTAAGTCGCATATCATCCGTTAATAGAGACGGCGTCATTTCGCAATAGTCTTTTGCCGACATTAAAAAAAAGTTTTGCGCAAATCTGCAATAGAAAGGCAGGTTTTATTAGACGCACGAGTATTGTTGCGGTTACGTGTCTGAACAGAACTTCTGGTTTTTGTTTGTTTAATGGTCTGACTAGTGACTAAACTGAACTTTGGAACAAATACCTCGTCGAAAATAACAATACTTTTGGTTTCATAAAGACGAGGGGAGATGGCGATCATGGATTACCGCTATGTGAAGGAAGGTTTGGCAGCTGATCTGTAGTTAATATTGTATACATTTTATAGTACACAGTAAAGTCTTTGCGGAGTTTACCGGAAGTTATGTTTGTTCCACGAAAGCCATTTGTTTATGTTGTTACTGCTGAAACCGGATATAAAAGACTCGACAGACGTTGGTTGTATGAAAAGAGCTCAGGCTTGCCATTCCACAAAAAAACATGTGTTCCTGTTGATCAGTTGGTATAGCATTGCGCAATTTGCGCTAGCTATGCAAAGTTACACATACACACATACTGATAAAAGAAATGTATCAATTGAATGCACTGTAAGTCACTTTGGATAAAAGCATCTGTAAAATAAATATAAATGTGAAAATAAAGCACCATGAAACATGAGAGTAAGTAAATGATGTATTACTCTATTACTTTAATATGATGTACTACCCTGATAGCAATAGGCTCCGGGGCGGATACGTTCCCGAGCTTATTGCTATCAGGGCAGACCCATGGTCTTCTACTAGGACACGTTAGGGTAACGAGAAGGGAAACAAACTTCATCTACTAAAAATCACCTTGGGACCAGTTACAGTAGTTTAAATTGATAGTAAATTGGCTCAGAAAATGAAGTCACTGTGGTACTGAGAATGGCTCTAGCTTCATGTGTTTCCATATGCACTTGTTTTAATAGTTTATAGTTTCATACAAAACATTCATACATGTTTAACAGGATAGTTTGCCAAAATATTCTGCAATCAGGGGCCCCACTAGCAATTCTGGGCCCTATGAAAGAATATGAGGTCGGGCCCCCTATCACATCCATTTGTCTGCAATTTAATAATACAGACCTATTACTGTTGCTATTGCTTTTGACCATTATGTATCAGTATTTAGTCAGAGACCTACCATGTCTATAGCTATTAAATGATTTATTGTGCAAATGTAAATTTAATAGAAAAATACAGAACAGTAATCAAATATTCAGAGAAAATGCAAAATTCTTAAACAAAGATTAAACATACATTACATGGTTACCTTAACCCAAAAACCTTTAGCTTCATACACTATAGATTGTGACCCTGTCTATGGAAACCCAGCTGAAGTATTATTTATGGTTTACTGTTTGAAACATAAAATCATTGTACAAATGCAAACTTAATATATTTAATATAGACTGAGTAAGTTCATGTCAGCAAATGAAATCATAGTGGAATTAATGCTTGAAATCCAACTGTGATGCTTTTTATCTCACAATTAGACTTGAGGCTTCAGTCTGGTTTTCACAGGCAAAGTCTAAGTGACATATTGATTTACCACCTTCTTAAACTATGTAAAGAGTTAGTGGAAACTTCCCGGGGAAGAACGGGTAAGAGCGAGGCTTGCATGTGTATGAGTCCGCTAGCATACATTGTGGTAGTTAGCAAAAAGTCCAGTAGCATAGCTTGCTAACAGCAGAATGCTGGCAAGTGGCTACAAATTCAAGAACTATATCTAGACAAAAATGACATCCTTCTTATTTTCAGTGGTGACACATGTAACCTGAATTGAATATTGAATTGACGATTAGGTAGGGGTTGGCTTTAACTTACACCTACAATACGGCAAAAAGAATCTCAGTGAATACATTATATTATACCACGGGTCTGTTGAATGCTGCATTCTGATTGGCTGAGAAATGTTCTATGGGTGTTGATTATTTTTCTGTAAACCGCACACCTATCTTTTCAAATGTCTTAAAAATAGGCACCAGAGCAATGTTTGTGGTAACCGTGGTATAAGCGGAATAATTGACTCCGGTCCTTTGAATTATTTGAAAATAATGCACACCTCCGCTTCGCATTATTTTCTTATAATTCAATGGCCCGGAGTCAATTATTCCTTACTAAAGAGTTTGTTTCCAAAACGCTTTAAACACCATTTTAAAAAAAATGAGTTACTGCCAAAATCAGTATTGTATAAGGTCAGTATTTAAAAGTAAATTCTTAATTTTACACAAAATACAATATCCGCCATGTTATTCTGTCACATTTTCTCCCTTTTTCCTAAAACGCAATAAACGCCACTCCTCTGCAGAATGAAATAAATCTGCTCAATAAATCACAGCGCACCATTCCACGCATTGTAAACAATAATGGCGGTGCTTTGAATACACACAGAATCCTAGTTTTCCTCATCTACTTTGTGATCAACAAACAAACAAAACAAAATAATACTTTGATGGCATTGATAAACCTGTGGTGTTTCTTTGTGATGGGAAAGAAACGTAAGCCATCAACATCTAATAATTTACATGAGCTAACATAAAGCTTCTCTTATGCTAACACATTGACTTTTCATTATTTTACTCAAAGTCAACGAAAATCGAGCAGGACCAAAACATTTTACGGCTTATCGGTGTGAAAAATTTTAAGCGACGACGTCAAGTATAACCACAGCAATGACAGTGTTCTTAATATGACAAAGTAAGTGTTTTGATTAATGCCATTAATGTTTATTTTTTAATAAGTGTATACCAGTGTTCAACTAAATGAATATAACATGGCAAAGATGAATGCACATTTATACATTGATTCAAACGATTTATAGCATTTTGGGGAAAAAAACTCAGTTTTTATAATAAATCTTTGAAAAACACATTAAGGATTTGAATTTTTTATGTTTTTATAACCTAAAGATGCTATGTGAAAGTTTGTAACAGAAAATAGTGGTTTTCATCTTGTCACTTTCTTGGTATAGAAAACACGTTTTTACCAAACTTTGTCAAAATGGATTTATTGCGTTTTTGAACCAAACTCTTCATATATACCTTTCTTTTCCAAAATTACTGGGGTAAATTTCAGCCCATTTTCTCTCTCTGACCACTGTATCCTCTCCTTTAGTTTCTGATATCCAGACTAATACTTCCTCGTCAAAGACATCTCTAATTTAGCAGTCAGACTGATTTACTCTACTCTTGAGGCTACGTAATGGTGCATTCACACCAGATGCGGAAAAGGCGGCAAGCGCGAGTGAAGTCAATGCAAAGATGTGAATAGGCATCCTGCGGCACGGTAAGCGCAAATGGCACGCCGTGGATGGCGCCTTTCCGCGCGAATTAAGAGTTGAAAAATCGGAACTTTTGCCGATATTCGCGCCGTGTTAACCAATCAGGAGCTTGCTCTTGTAGTGACGTGATTACAGGAAGCGAGCGGAGTCACAGAAGCCCTCCCATGATGCAAATTTCTGTGTGAATGTCTCAAATGACTAGGATTTCATTTGCGAATGAAGCAAGTAAACTCAAAATGTTCAAGCATCCAACTACGCGTGAATACAGCATTTTTGCCACCTCTACCGCGTCTGGCCATAAGTTTGTTTTATTTGTAACTCTTTTGTAGATACATTTATATTTTCTATTACAATATTACTATTACTAATAAAAATTATCTATGGGTCCACCAAGAGTACGTGGACCCTTAGAATCGTCCTAACTCAAAAATTGTTCATCTATGGCATTGTGAAGCATCTTTTTTGAGTGTGTGTGTGTATGCATCCATTTATGGATGCGTGCGCGACTATGCACATCTATAAAGCACCCACCTCTTTCAGACAGCCCATGAAATTATTGCTGACTGGAGATCCAGGCAGGTCGGCTGTGCTCGGGCTTCCCCCCACATAGAAGAAATCATCAGAGCCCAGCATGGTGTAATCCTCCTGTGTGTATCCTGTGGTGGTCAGTATACCATCCACCGATATAGTAACCTGTTAAATCATGATAATATGAAAAAACAACAAATTACTAACTCATTTTTAGGTGTGATTGTAACCTGCCTTGTTCTGATTTGCCCTCAGAGTGAGTTGGTTACTGCTATTACTCTGGACCACTGGATAAGCTTTTTTTGTGATAGTTCAGTATACAGGGTCACGGGACAGGTAAAGAAAATATTGCTGAGGAATATTTTCTTCATCTTTGATGGGTTAAGAAAATGAATTCTCATTTGGTTTTGAAGATTAATAATTACAGGGTTAGTAAATGTTAAAACCAAGAACAAATTGCTTGTACTTGTTTTAGTTTGGGAAGGGGGTTACATTACAGTATTTAGTATCACACACTCACTCGAACACATGAGCACTTCTCTCAGACACACACACACACACACATTTGAACACGCATGCATTAAAAAAGGCGTCAACGACTTGAAAAATCAAATGTAGAATCCTTAAAAAAATGAATAATGAACAAACATGAAAAAGGTGGATGATTCATTGAATTCATGGAAAGAGGGAGGGGCAAAACCACAACAGCCAATCAGGAAGCATTCATGCAGAACTGAAAAAGCTAAGGCAGAAAGAGCACACGGCGCAGCACAACACACGACACATAAAAACTACGTGCCAAAGACACACACGGGGGATTCGGGTGGAAGTGGCGTGATAAATTGATGTAGTGTTAGTTGTGGTGATGATATATGAGGCTGTATGAGATGGCGGATATGGCGACATGCGTTATGGAGGTATCAACTGCCAGAGTTCCCATAGTTCTTAGGTTTTTCTCTTTTTTGGGGGGAGGCTCTGCAAGACGTAAATTTCCCTTGCGGACTTTGTTGGAAATCCTCTGTCAGTTTTTGCCGACAGTCCTCACAAAAAATGTGGTGGCTTTGTGCGGGGAGACACTTTACTAGTTCCTGTGAGAGTCCCGGTGAGATCGTGAATTTCGACGTAACGGTAACGTGAGTGTGTAAAAGCCAGCCTGATAAATAAATAACAGTAATAAACAAAAATATAAAGAGGGGGAGGGTTGGGGCGTGAAAAATCCTGGTAATACAAACCCATTTCCTCATTTTTTGAAACGAGTGTCTAGAATGAAGCTCAACGAAAAGAAAGAAAGGGAGAGGGACACACGGCAAACCAAAAAAAGGACAATAAGAATGATATCTACCAGACAATGTAGTTTGTTTACCATAGCGTGTCCAATGCCTGTGTGCTTTCAGGAAGAATGGGGAATAAAGTAAATCAAAACAATAGTGAACAAAAAGGTTGTTAATAAATGGGGGAAATTAACAGAGAAAAAAAAATTAAGGATGAAGATTCAGGATGTTAGTACATTAGTTTGGTTAGAAACAGGTTAGTAATAAAAATGATCCCATGAATGAACAGTGTTAGTTTTAAAAAAGTGCTTCTTTCCAACGGGCGAAGAGAGAAAGAGAGTTCACGAGAGAATAAAGTGAGAAAATAATGAAAGAAAGAGAGAAACGGAGATCCTTCAATCTGTCAGCTTGTGCTGTGGTCTCAAAACATCTCATGAGGATTGTGCTACATCTTTTACTGGTCTAAACAAAGTAGTGACATGATAAATGCACTTACTTGTCAAGCCCTCATCATATTTTCTCTCCATATAAATCTGTCTTACCTGCCCCTGAAGTTTAAGGTCAGTCAAATAAATCAAGCATGATGCTACTTAGGGATGGACGGTATGTATCGTGCAACCATATAAATATGTAGCGTTAGAGATGCTTCAATACCGTCTGGTGTTTGTTAGGAACAGCTTTAGGGTTGTGCACACCAAAACTTTTAAATGTGGCTGAAACGCCTGGACAACGTGGAATGCCAGCTGTTTTTTTTTACTGCGTGCCAGCTTTCTTCAGATGAGCGCTTTGGTAACTGTGATACTTAAGCTGTGTGCCAGTTGGTTGCTGTGGTAATGTCCCGCCCCTCCTCCACTGTGATTGGACAGCCGTCTGAGAACTGACATTAGTCCCTTTCACACATACAGTCTTTACTGGTAATTTACTGGTAAATTGCAGTTAACATGTCATGTGTGAACAGAACCTTTCCAGTAAATCAGTGCTCCCAATTTACCAGTAAGACAGGTTGTAAGATTACCAGTAATTTACCGGTAAGCGCTATGTGTGAACGAAAAATATAGTATTACCGGCATTTAGAACCGACGACGTCAGACCGTGCTGACAGATCGGGCCAATCAGAAAGTTTTTTATACAGGTGACGCGTTTACCCCCGAACTGTTTACGGATGTTTCCACACACATGCTGCTTGAAAGTTGAGCACACCTGAAGTTAACATCCACATTTCTTCACCAAAGTTGTTTAAAACAGCTTACCGTCTATTTGCCATATTGCCGATGTCCTTAGCACACCATCTGTGAAGCCTAATGTGCAAACGGAGGTTGACGCCGCCTCACGCAATTTGTTTGGTCACGAGCAACTTCGCGACCGTTTGCCACAGATGTGAAAACAACAAAATACGGACCGTGGATATTAAGTCATAACCCGCCGTTGTTTACAAATACGACACGGAGCTCGTCGGCCCCGCGCCACAGGTAACTTCCGCTTTCTCTCCAAGGTTACCGGTATTTTGATGCTGATGTGTGAATGATGTCTTACTGGTAAAAAGACGGAACGTCACTGCATGTGTGAACAGCACATTTTTATATTTACTGGTAAATTCATTCTGGTAAATTCATGGTAATTTAACAGAATTCCTGTGTGAAAGAGGCTATTGACAAGCGGAGCTTTACACCCAAAGTTGAATATTTTTAAACTCTCGGCGCTTAGCGCTGAAGAAAACCGGTAGCTACTGGCTTATTTGAAAAACGCAGAGATTCCATCGGTTTTGGTGTGCACGCCCCCTTAAAGTGTACAATCAAGTGCAAAGCAGTTTGGACGTAAAACATGTCCAACTTCACTCAACGCTGCACAGAGAGGTTGTCAAATTATTTGATGCCATACAATTTGATGCCAATATTACCATACAACAAAAAATGTTAAATATGATTTTAAATATATTTCAAAATAGACAAAAAATATGTACTGAAATATATTTTGAAATATGTTTACAAAAATGTATTTTTCAATATATTTTTGGCCATTTTTTGTATATTTTAACATAATTGTTTTTATATTTATGTTAACGTATGTTCAGTTTGTATGTTACAAACCTGTAAACATAACAGGTTTAAAAAGTTAAAAATGTAATATATTTTCAGCTACTAGAATAAACTTTAATAAATATACTTTATTCATTTTTGTACAAACTTTTATATTTTGTCCAGAAAATAAATATTTTTTGCCTTATGGGTTGTGAAATTAGAAATGTAGTTGTTGAACCTGAAATACATTTCGAAATAAATGTTAATATATGAAGGTTAAAACTAAATACATTTTCAAATTTTAAAATATATTTAATTAAGCTTTACTTTTTACAACATATATTCAAAACATATTTTTGGCCAAATAAATACTTTTTTTTGTTGTATGGGGCCAATTGGTCTTATTAGGTTTTTGACGCACTATGACTAGGGCTGTAACGATTAATCATGCCAATGTGCGTTTTCTCAATGAATGAACTTGAATGAATTAGAGTGAAATGCCGCCACATCCAAAAGCTAGAGGGCGCTCTCTTGCAGAAACTCCAATTGTGCCACAGAAGAAGTATCATTACAAAACGCTATTCCAGGAAATGTCTAGAAGAATATTTATATCGCCGTTCTTCAGATTGTTTAAGGTATTTTCATGATAATAATTTTCATGATTTTGTTTAACCAAGTGTTTAATGCACATTATAAACGACTCCGGCTTATGATGATTTTAGACTGATAAGGACTTCTTAATGACAAAAACGGCATAGTACACGCACAAGCTGCACATGAAACAAACAAAAAAAAATCGCAGCCATGCGATTCAGAATCGATTTTAGAAAGGATTTTTTAATGGGACACGCGATTTATCGTTACAGCCCTAACTATGACCAAACCAGTCTGTAGCGCTCTCTGAAAATTACCCTTTGTATCTTTAACTATTTGAGAAGTGATCTGAATTTTATTAATTTAATTTTCATGTGAAAGACTTTTCCTTTAAAATGTCTAGCAAAGGTCAACTCCACGTCTCTGCATAACAACGTGGTTATTAAAATACTTTTTTTTTGGGGGGGGGGTTGACTAGATAACTGTGAAATATACAATATATTTACTGCAATTTTTGATCATACCGCCCACCCCCAATTCCAATAAAGAGTCTCACTAAACTCCAAATCATATACGTACAGCTACAGTCTGGTGAAATAAATACTCACGAATTATTATAAAAAAAATGTGTAATTTAGTTAATGTCCAGTGCATAAGTGTTTTGTCAAAAATATGCTACAGTAGCTACAAGAAGATTGGGTACAGTTGCTATATCCTTTCTAAAGCCTAGCAAGTTGTTGACCACTGACTAAATAGTTAAAGAAGTTAACTTGCTAACACAGAGTTTTCATAGTGTAGACTGGAAGGATCAAAGTTGAGCTCTTGAAAAGTCCTTGAGTGGTCACAGAGATAAAGACTCAACAACCTACATTATCAGATAAGAAGTTAATAAAGTACAATGGTAGTGCACTCTTAAAAAAAAATGCTGGGTTATTTTCAACTCAGTGTTGGGTCAAAAAGGGAAGAGCCCACACGTTGGGTTAAATTAATCCAGAAAAAGTTTATATTTGACCCAACAATGGGTTAAAACAACCCAGCATAGGTTAAATTACAAGCCAACACTCTAAGCTCTTCGCTTTTTCACATAATGTTTCGTTGAAAATAATCCAGCATTTTTTTGAGCGTACAGCAACTATACTTAGTCATAATTTAGGCCCAATTCCATTTCTACCCCTTACCCCTACACTTTCCTCTACCCCTCCGTTTAGCGGGTTTAAGTGAAGAGCTAGGGATGTCCCAATTATCTTTTATTGAAGGGCAAAGGCCAAGTTGCCCTTCAAACGAAGATTTTTCGGGACCCTCATCAAACGGAGGAGTACGAAATTTTCCAACATGGCTGCTCATGTGAATATAATTGAAGTCTTTTTTTGCACTTATAAAGTTAATAATCATTTGTTTTCATATTTACGGTCATGTAATTTAAAGAAACATCCCGGTTCCCCCTGACTAATCGCATCCCGGTTCCCACCCTACAGGTGTAGACATCTTTGAAGTTTGTGATAAACATTGCATCTACTCATAGGACTTATGATGGCGTATGACTGTTTAGTACACTGTAAAACATTTCTTTAGAAATTACAGTATTACTGTCAGCTGATTCCCAGTAACTTACTGTAGATTTACATTGGTGTTGTTTTCTGTCAACAGTTTGTTCAAAGTTAAATGAACATCAAACATTTTCAGTCTGTATCTTCTACAGTAAGTTACTGGCAACCAGCTGCATAATTACAGCTAATTTTTTACAGTGTAATGTATGGTGTCCCATTGCTCAGGGGAATATTTTTAACCCTTCCCCTTTCCACTCTGTTTCAAGTGGCAAGGGAAGATGTGAGGGGTAGGCATAGGGGTATAAAAAAGAATTGGTATTGGGCCTTAGTAGTCAAAGTTACAGAAAATACCTATTTTAAACTAAAGTAACATTAGTACATTTAAACTAAAAACAGAACTACACTAGTTTAACGGCTAGCTGTCACTAGTGGATGTCACGTGATTACCTGTCTCAGGTTGCGGGTCACTTTGATGTCATGCCAGGCGTTGTCATTGAACTTTCCGTTGACAGGCTCAACTATAGCCTCGAAGGCTCCCGAGCCCAGGTTGATGACCAACGACACAGCACCGTCCTTCAACGCGAGGTTGACGTAGTCAGCCGACTTGCCTGTGTGCAGGATGAGACCGTTGCGTTGCCAGGTTTTAAAAGCCAGGGTGATCTCATCACTGCTACTCTGGATGGGATTTTGAGACAAGTCGTAGCAGAAGTACTCCGAACCCCTGAATGTCGCCACGTTCTCCTCGCGTGCTGCAAAGAAAGTAGAAAAAATCTTTTGTTTAATATTTGATGATTAGATTCATTATATTTGTAAAACAGAAGTAGCCCACGATTGAAAAGAACAGCATGCTGGTCACCACACCGTTGTTGGTGCCTAAGGAATAGTTCACCTAAAAATGAAACCCTAATGATTATATAATGGCTTCAATTTTGGTCTGGTTTCATCGCTCAAAAGTATTGTATGCATTGTAAGATGTGAAATATAGCTCATACATCGCTAGGAGCCCTTTTATGTTTCTTTAATGGTGCTATTGTGTTGTTTTAAAGTCCAAGAACCCATTTACTTGCATTATATGAAAAAGAGTGACCACAATATTCCTCTAAAAATCTAAGGACATCATATAGATCGTCATTATGGCATTGGTGTGAGTAAATAATATACCTCATTCAACATTTTTAACCAGCTTAACTAGCAATATCACCAGAAGGCCATGCTGCTGGAAGTTTAGTTATACTCTTAAAAATAAAGGTGCTTAAAGGATTAGTCCATTTTCTTAAAAAAATCCAGATAATTTACTCACCACCATGTCATCCAAAATGTTGATGTCTTTCTTTGTTCAGTAGAGAAGAAATTATGTTTTTTGAGGAAAACATTCCAGGATTTTTATCATTTTAATGGACTTTAATGGACCCCAACACGTAACAGTTTTAATGCAGTTTTAAAGGACTCTAAACGATCCCAAACGAGGCATAAGGGTCTTATCTAGCGAAACGATTGTCATTTTTCACAAGAAAAATACAAAATATGCACTTTTAAACCACAACTTCTCGTCTATCTCCGGTCCTGTGATGCGCCACCACGACCTCACGTAATTGCGGAATGCCGTGGAAAGGTCACGTGTTACACATATGAAACACACATTTGCAGACCATTTTAAACAATAAACTGACACAAAGACATTAATTAGTATCATTCCACATACAACAACGTCGGAACGGTCCTCTTTCTCCACACTTGTAAACACTGGGGCGGAGTTTCGCATACATCATCCGTGACATCTTGACGTGATGACGTATTGCATGAGGTCACACGACCGGAGGAAGATGAGAAGTTGTGGTTTAAAAGTCCATATGTTTTATTTTTCTTGCCAAAAATGACAATCATTTCACTAGATAAGACTCTTATGCCTCGTTTGGGATCGTTTATAGTCCTTTGAAACTGCAATTTTAAAGTGCATTAAAACTAATAAGTGTTGGGGTCCATTAAAGTCCATTAAAATGTTTTTCCTCAAAAAACATAATTTCTTCTCGACTGAACAAAGAAAGACATTAACATTTTGGATAACATGGTGGTAAGTAAATTATCTGGATTTTTTAAAAAAATTGACTAAGAATTCCATAGAAGAACCATTTCTTTTTATAAAACCCTTTTTTTTCACCACAAAGAACCTGTTTTGTGAAACAGAAAGGTTCTTTGGATGTTTAAGGTGTAGGTTGGGTTCAGAGCCGGACAGTAACGGAGTACATTTACTTGAGTACAGTACTTGAGTACAATTTTGAGGGATCTTTACTTTACTCGAGTATCATTTTTTTGGAGTACTCATGACTTTACTCAAGTACATTTGAGAGGCAAATATTTTACTCTTTACTCCACTACATTTCTATCCATAACCGTAAGTACCCGTTACTTTTTCTTAAAAAAAAATCTCAGAAACCCTCAATTTGTTGTTTCCCTCTCTTAAACGTGATTGGATTGTGCAGGCGCAACTGATTGGGACAGCCTATCAGCAATCACCTTCAGCTTTCCACCAAAGTAACTATGGTCAGATTTAGAAAAGAGACGAAACCACTCACGGAACAATGGATGAAGACGCAGCAGGTCCATTCTGGGAATGTGTCAACCCGTGGCCCCACCTCGCCAGACTATTTAAAATTTTCTGAACAAGTTAATGATAGTTTTCTTTTCAAGTGTTTGCTGTGTTTACCAAAACAAAACTTCAGCAGCAAGAATAACTGGGGCCTATACCATGAAGCTGGTTTAGTTGGTTAGCCAGCTTTGTTTAGGATTAGTTTGTGCAAATCCTGGGTTTTGGGTACCATGAAAATAGCTTTTACCAACAAGGCCTGCACATTGGCTTGGTTTTGTCAACCTGAAACTAATCCTGTAACCCTGAGTTTGTTTAACCATTTTCATGGTACGGGCCCCTGGTGAGCCCGGATTATTGTTGTTCAAAATGAATTACTCGTCATCACACTCTTACTTGATCTGGACAAACTCAGCATCACAAGACAGGTTTAAGACTCCAGCTTCAACATTTGACCACTGTTTATGATTAAACTGGTTTGCAGTAACATTAATTTCTTAATTTATGCCAGGAGTCCATAATAATGAATCTGTAACGCTCGTTATTTTGAATAGAAATCATCATCCGTAAAACATTTATTCTCGTCTTCTCCGGTTTATTTGTGTTCAAATAGATAAAATATACAGAATCCGCCAGGGCTATTAGTACAATGGTGAGCATATTTGGGGAAATAATGATTAATTATCACATGTTAGTAAAATATTTAGTCTTACAGAATAACATTTCTATTAATTTTCCACTGATTTATGCGATCTGAAGAGCTCAAACAGTGAACAGAGCAATTTATGTCTCCTCTTCCTGATTTGCATCAGATTTGACCTCAGAGCTCTATCATTTGCTGTACAGCTGTCAATCATCTCACATGGTTCAGTGTGCACTGTGGCAGTAGTAATGCAACATTTAGAAAATGTACTCTTGTACTCTTGATACTCAAGTACTTTTAAAAACAAGTACTTTTGTACTTTAACTTAAGTAGACATCTGACTGTAGTACTTTTACTTTTACTTGAGTCAAATTTAGCAAGGGGTAACTGTACTCTTACTCAAGTACTGAAGCTGTGTACTCTGTCCGCCTCTGGTTGGGTTGCCAGTTAAAGCAAGCACTAACCAGCATTTAAATCTATGCTGTACTGAGATGGTCTCATTTTCAGGGAAAACATAAGGAGTCATTAAAATGCTTTGTTGTTCAGAAAATAGAGGCGGTCATGAACCCCATAAAGACGTTAGTATACAATAATGGTTGCAGTAACAATAAACACTAATAATTAGCATTCTACTTTAGACGGTGAGAAAATTCTTTGCATATGCAGGATTATAGGAGCTCGATCAAAACACTAATGTGAGGCGCCAGATGGTAAATTAAAAGGATGGTTCACCCAAAAATTCTGTCATCGTTTACTCACCGTCAAGTCTAAATATATATTTCTTTGTCCGCTAGGAAGATATCGTGAGCGATGTTTGCATCCAAACCTTTTTTAAGCACCATTAACTTCCATAGTATATTGTTTTCCTACTATGAAAGTTAATGGTGGTCCTGCATCCTGCTTGATTACAAATATCACGCTTTGTGTTCAGCAGAACAAAGGAATTTATCCAGGTTTGAAATAACTTGAGGGTGAGTAAATAATGAACCAATTTTTATTTTTGGGTGAACTGTCCCTTTAACTCCATAGCAAAGTCCCATTGCTTTCAGCTCACATACTGAAAATACAAAGAGTGCTGCATGAATTAGCAATTTCAGTTCCTCCTACAGGAATCATACATTTCAATGTGAACATAAACATTCGTCATAACCGATTTATCTGAGCTGTGCCATCCATATTTTTCTCATACAATAGGTCTATAATGTACTGTGGTGTTTTTCCTCACATAAAGTGGACACTTAAAAGAGAACTCTAGTAGGTCTTTTGAGCAACCACCCCGCAATAAAATGTTCTTCTGGGCCTTCGACATTTTTCATTTTATCACCAAATGTTACGTTGATGCGGTCTGAAGTGATGCTGAGGTGCCAGTGCCTCTTGGCAGAGGAAGCTTATTTCCGTATCCAGCATTTGAAGTGTGACATTGGTTTGCAAATTACCCTGCAGTAAAGGAAGAACAATGGCAAATGTCTTCATAAATCTGCGCAGGCTTGTTTCTTTCATGCTAACCGTTCTCTTCCCCTAGAATTTCGGCTCGCCAAAGGATGTATCAGCACACCCTGTCAGCTCCCCTCTGAGCAAATTATAGGGACAGAAAGGAAGGGAGGAGAGAGAAGAAGTGAAAAACAGGATGTGAAGAAAGAAGAGGAGTGAGTGGGGGCTGTGGGAGTGACAGAAATGGAAAGCTCGGAGGTTTAGCTAAAAGTGAGATGGGGAGGAGAGGGCGGCACCAGCTTGTTGTAAACTGAAGTCATCATTTTGTTTTTTCGGTTATGGTAAAAGACACACTCAAATCTGTGGTAAAACACCCCTTGCATACGGTAAAATCACTGTACTGCATGGCTTTATTTTCAATTCATGTGCTATATTTTAGATGTTAAATGAAATACTTAGCCATGCAATACAATGACATCATTGTTGAGAGTCTGTGATGCTATAAAAACTTGCTTGTTTAAAGCAACACTATGTAGTTTTTTTACCTTTAAATAATGTCTCTAAAATTATTTCAGTGATAGAATAACTTTTAACTGGACAAATTGTACTGTTGCTGCAACCTGAGCAGCCTCCTAGCTGCTACAAGCACACTCTGAAAGTGGCGGTGGAGGGTAGGAAACACAGCCCCGCCCCTTCCCCTGCCTGCAGAAGAGTGTCTGATACCAGGCACTGTTGCGCTTTTCAACCACATGGGGGAGCTGTAAGTCATTTTTACATGGAAACAACATAGTGTTGCTTTAAGCTAATATACTGTATCTGACAAATTATTTAAGAAGAGATGAGAACAGGGGAACCCAGGGGTTCATGTTTGCATGGTTAGCATCAGCATTTTGCCCTTGCTGCTAGTTGACACAATTTCTCCAATACCTGGACAAAACATGTTTCTCAAATAATATTATTTAAAAGTAGGTGCTCATTCAGATTAAATATATTTTTGCAATTCATATATTATTTGACATCATACTAGACAAGTACAATTATATCAGGAGGAATACATTTCTTGATACCTAAACCAACTATAGAGCCTCCTGGATCATACATTTCCGGTATTTTTATTATATTCTCTTTTTTATTTGGTGGCTTCCCAGCTTGCATGGCCTCATGGGATCGTAAAGTGACATTTGAATGCACACTTAAAAATCTAATGGGAAGTACTAGGTCAGGGATGCCCAAAAAGTTTGGGCACACCTAGTTACTAGGTCATCCAGGTCATCCATTTTTCGCCTACTGTTTTTCGAATGCTATGAATTCGGAACTACTTGCCTCACAAACTGATTTTTGCCCACACTGTTAACGCATATATTGTCTTTACTTAAACAATAAAGTAAACATCACTTAAAGGGAAATTCCGCCCCAAAACGGAACCTAGGGTGCCCCCTCGTTGCCAACGAGTCAAACCCCCACCCAAAAGCATATCTATGACTGAAGAGCAACATCCAAGACACTCAAGATGCTCGCCCTCTGGCAAACTGGCCCCCGAATGGGAGCGAACAGGGCACGTCGCATGAGTGCACAAAATCTCCATTTTTACAACACTAAGAAGGCTCGACACAACGTGATACTTTACTCGAAGTATCACGTGGGTCTCTACACATGAACCCGAGCATTGAGAACATTGTTTGTGTACACAGATTTTAGTAAAAGCGAAAAGTTTGGAACAACTTACCGTGCTGTTAAACTGCGTCCCGCCGCCATATTGCCAGTCATGAGCAATCGATTTCAGAATGCGATTGAATGGACTCCATAGGACGCTACTTTTTCAACTACAGGGTCAATATTGTTTATCACTTGAGACAAAACAACAAATTATCCGTGCATTTATATGGAACTATGCTTTAGGAGCTATCCATCTTTACTCTCCTTCCTCCTTATGTCGCATTCTGAGATCGATTGCTCATGACTGGCAATATGGCGGCGGGACGCAGTTTAACAGCACGGTAAGTTGTTCCAAACTTTTCGCTTTTACTAAAATCTGTGTACACAAACAATGTTCTCAATGCTCGCGTTCATGTGTAAAGACCCACGTGATACTTCGAGTAAAGTATCACGTTGTGTCGAGCCTTCTTAGTGTTGTAAAAATAGAGATTTTGTGCGCTCATGCGACGTGCCCTATTCACTCCCATTCAAAGGCCAGTTTACCAGAAAACGAACATCTTAAATATCTTAAATGTTGCTCTTCAGTCATAAATATGCTTTTAAATGAAAGTTTGACTCGTTAACAACGAAAAAACACCCTAAATTCGTTTTAGGGCGGAATTTCCCTTTAATATGTTGTGTTTTGGACCTATATTCTTAAAAAAATGTAGTTCATTAAACTAAAACATTCAAGTAAACCAAGCTCAAAATTATCAGTACATCAGTAGTTGTGAGAAATACCCCATATTTTGATTATGTATGCTTTATCACAAAATAAGAACTGATAAGAACTTTAGCTACTTAAATATTTGTTAATTAAATGTCAGAAGTGTATTTCTTATATTATTAATGCTGTTTTGTTGAAAATGATAATTTTGTGAAGTCACCGATTAGGTGATCAGTGTTTACTAACATGAACTCTGTGTAGCAAATTTTATTGTACCGGTATTTCTCTCCACAGTACTTTTTGTATGTGTTTCTTTGGAGAATCAGGTTTCAATGATTGACTTATAGTCATGAATTCTATGTCATAATACAATTTACACCAAAAGTAATATGAACGAAAATAGAAAAATAGAAAATCGTCAAACTTAATTAACCCTCATAATCACAGATTTTCCTGTTTACACTAAGGGTCCTTCGGGGTCAAAATGACCCCAAAAATTGATAGAGTGATTAAAAAATATATAAATTTTTAATGATACAAATACTTCCCCTATATACAATTATGCTGTGTTTTTGGAGATGAAGTACTTTTGTGTTTACCACTAAATTCCTCAACTACACAATTAGCTTGCACGTAAAATATTAACATTTTTATGAAAAATTCAAATAAATTATGATCTAAATTTGATTTAAATTGTTTCTGGATATTGGTCTAGATGTTATGTTTTAAATTTTTTCCGTGGCATTCTCACGGATCTCCGCATCTTTCCGTGGCCCTGCCACAGACTTTCTTTTCCGTGACATTCTCACGGATTGGTTACTCAATTGCTTTTTCCTATTTTCAAACCATTGTCGCTTCGGTTTAGGACAAAACAGTTGAGTAACCAATCCATGAGAATGCCACGGAAAAGAAAGTCCGTGGCAGGGCCACGGAAATATGCGGAGATCCGTGAGAATGCCACGGAAAAATGAGCAAAAAATTCTGTTACTATGCCACGGAAAATGCATGAGATCATGTTTTGGCTGTTTTATTGCCAAATTCTATAAAGTATGTTCTCCGAGGCATCATACCTTTGTGTGTTTTGTGTGTGTGATTGAGCATGTCTTTTCTATATTGCATTTGTGCCTTCTTTTCTGTGTGGAAATTTTCAGATTAATTCTGGATGCATTTTTTTTTGACAAACAAAATTTCAACTGGGATAATTTTGACCCCCAATAACCTCTAAAAAAAACTTAAAAAAAAGTGCACATCTTCAGAATGACCAAATCAAGCCCAGTTTTTTATATGAATATTGCCAGATAATGTAGAAAAGTAACAAAATCTTATTCCACTGAGATGAAGGGAAAAAAAAAATTTAACTAAAGAAAAGTGGCTTGGGGTCAAAATGATCCCAAGGGACTTATGAGGGTTAAGTAAATATGTTGGACAGAGCAATTATTTCAAGTTAAATTTACTTAAAATTTACTTAAAACCCTCATAATGTGAACTAATGCTTTTTAGTAAAGACTGCTGCCAAATTGATTTGTCTGCTACACCCACTAAAGGTTCTGTGTTAATCCAACTTAACCTGTTCAGTTTCACTCTGTGTAAAGCTAAAATGATTTAGTGCAACGGGTTTCCACGCAATATTCTAGTAAAATCAACTCATTGGGTTAAGAGTGATACTGTATAGCATGGAAAATGTGATTTTGGATGTGGCATGAGTGATGTCATTTACAATTTAGGTGATTGGCTTAATGTTTTCAGAATTCACATCCCATGATTCAAAGCCAGGTCACATACTGTACTGTAATTTGCATGCGCCAGCGAAGCAAATGCCATTGAAATGAATGTAAATTTTTACAAATAGCTCTCTCAAGGTATTTTATACCTCCTTTGGGTACACGGTTAGAAAAACTGAATGAAATATGCATATCCTCATGCTATAGCAAAGTAAGTAAACACGCAGGACAGAGGTCAATGATTCGCCTTTTCTCCGAGGTGGCACATTACAAATGGACCCGACCGTGTATAGATTCCCAATATCTTTCAAGCGCAGTAAAAATAAAATCTATGTGATGTAAGACTGCACTAAATAAATATTAAAAGGAATAACTTATTGATTCAAAGGTGTAAATAGAAATGAAATCTCTTATATTTGCTTACCCTATGCTGAAAACTGCCTTAAAAACGGTGTCCACAAAATGCCCTCATCTTGATGTTAAATTTCCCTACAGCTTTGATAGGTCAACCCAGGTATCGGTAACTTTTAGTTTTTCCATAGCAGTCTGTAGGATCTGTTAACGTCTGATCTTACAGTATGTGATCTCACGGGGTCTTTAGGAGGGGACAGTAATGCTGTATCACAGTTACATCTCAACTCAGGCTTATCCAGGTCATCTAGAGAGGACATGATCCGATGTCACCTGCTCTGAAAGCTTGTATACAAGGTATTTCCATTGGGACTTCATGTGGCACATTCACATATTGTGATGTAATGCGCTAGGTTTTTTCATGAAAATTGTTTTCTTTTTGAAGGTTTATTTTCCTGTAGCAGTAGTTGTCACTTTTAGTTACTTTCTTTTATGTTATGTTTCGGTTTCTCATCAGGAAGTATGCTTGTTAATTGTAATTGAGATTTATATGCTAAGCATTGATATTTGTTTGTCTGTAAAAACTCACACATTTACCACTCAGCACAACACACAGCAAATACAGCACTTTTCTTCACTGTTTGTAAATCATTATCTGAACTTGTGTACAATAGCAAACCTTGCAAGTTATGATCAGATTTAAAACTCAACACTTATCGCTTATTCTTTGTTTTCCATGTAACTCAACTGCAAACAATTACAATATTCTTAGAGAAAACCAAGGCCCTGTTTACATGAGATGCCCGGCATAAACAGAGCAAAAGTTATGTATTTTAAAACGAAAACGCACTAATACAATATGAACGTAGGCTAAATCCATGTTTACATCAATGTGTATACGTTTTAAAATGCATACTTTTGTCACGTTTACGCCTTTCATCCAGAGTACTCCAGCATTTTCGACCCTCATAAATGAAGCCGTTCGTAAACGCTGGCGACCCTGTTTTAGTTTGAGAACTCCCGGGTTTGCTCAGTAGTGTAAATGAACATAGTCTTAAGCGAACAGCTGGTTTAATCTTGACAGCACATCATTTTTAAAGTATAAGTAATTTATTCAGTTAAATGGAGGTTTGTCCAAAATAGTAAACAAAGCGACCAACTATTATTTATCCTATTATGTATCCTAAAAGAGAATGTATTATGGGTTTGAATATTATTGTAATGTTGTTTATATTTTGTTTCAATTTAAGTAGCTCACTATGAAAGACAGAGTTCATTTAAAAATCATATATATATATATATATATATATATATATATATATATATATATATATATATATATATATATATATATATATATATATATATATATATATATATATATACTGTACAGCATTGTAATGGATTGAAGGCCAATACAACGGGAGAAATGGAGTGGGTCAGACAAAATGTTTTGACCACTTAATAAGTTTTGTTTGCTTCTTTGAAACGAAATTCGTTTCATATAATTTGTTTCTTAATTTCAATTGATGTTTTGTTCATAAGTTTTATGAATATAAATAAATTCAAAGGTTTGTTTCTTTTAAAGAACATTAAAGATGCAGTGTGTAAATTTTAGCGGCATCTAGTGTTGAGGTTGCGCATTGCAACCAATAGCTCAGTCCACTGCTCATCTCTCGCTTTTGAAACACATAGAAAAGCTACAGTAGCCGCCACCGGACAAACATGTTATCGTCAAAAGTTTGTCCGTTAAGAGCTTCTGTAGAAACATGGTGGCACAAAATGGCGACTTCCGTGTAAGGGGACCCTCTGTGCATGTAGATAAAAACATCTAATTTTAAGGTAATACACACATAACAGTTCATTATTAAAGGTCTGTATACACCCCTGATAATATAGTTTTGTATAATATTTTGCATTTCTGTCAAGAGATCCTTCCAAAAAATTACATACTGCACCTTTAAAAGGAACACAATGCATTTCATTGACGCGTAACAAATACAAACCATTGCAATATTCTTCCACAGCCTTGAAAAATGCCAAAGCATGCCTCAGTCAAGGGAACACCAGAATGTTCAAATCAACTATGTTTCATATTAACCCTCAATATAATGCAAATTCTTTTTCAGACAGAAAATGACAGAGCCTGCATTGACTTTACAGTAAAATGAATAACAACAATATATTTGAAGAAATGAAAGTAAAATTTTGTAAGAATCCTGCCAATATTTAACAGCGCACGCAGAGGCAAAGCAAATATTAGCTTTATTACCCATTTAAATTAATGAATGCAATCAGGTTATTGGTAAATCAATGCTGAATTTCCTCACGGGCCGGCACAACACATTCCTGCGGTATTTGAGATAGAATAATGATGTACTAAAGTGGAAGTGAAAGAAACAGTGCTTGGTGTGCATTCTGTTCATTTTACATTGATTGCCACTGGCTGGGGAAGTTTAATTTTCTTCAGCGCTCCGTTTGCAGCTCAGCATGTCGAGCTTTGATTTCAAAATCCAATGGAGGCTATTAACTACCTCATTTACATGGCCCTGATTCGCGTCAGTCCCGACATTTGGCTTGGCAGAACTAAAGCCATTGCGGAGAGCTGATCCCGCTACCACCAGGGAGCAGTCTTTCACCCAGATGGACCCTGAGTCATGAGCCAAAGTAATGCCTAAACTGCAGGCCTTGGCACATTAAGTTGTGGTGCTCAAATGAGTGATGTAAGATTGAATCTAGGTTGTTACACTGCTTAATCCCGTGGTTCTCAGATGGTGACGGGGGCCCCAGATTTAAGACATTTTTTAAGATGTCATGGATTCTGTGGAATCAAACTTTTAAAAAAAGGCAAAATTATTTATTATTAATTTATAATGATTAATTATTAATATAGATATTATGAGATAACACCACAGGGCTGTTGAATGCTTTAAGTGCTCATTATAGTTCTGCATAGGTCCTAAAGTGTAGCATCAATGCCGTAGGCCGGCGTTAGGTTTTATTCATACCTCTGCAGCGTCGTCGACCTGAAATTACACTTGCAGACCACTAGTAGGCAGTATTCACACATGTAACCCACAGTAGCAGTGCAAGAGCCAAAAAAGACGCAGCTTGGCCAGTAAACCCACAAACGAAAAAGAAGCTTGTTGTGTATGATTTGAGAAGACCAGCATACCAGATTTTTTGACCTGACGGAAGGGGTCTAGTGGACCAATTACAGCACTTGGGGTCCGCATATAAAGCGTTGTTACATTTTTGGTGATGTGCGCGTCAGGCTACGCAGAGCTAGGCATAACCTACAATGTAGCTACAGCATAAACCTATGTGCTACTATGAATTAAGAAATGTTCCATGGGTATCCATTATTTTTTGATAACTCAACGTCCCGTCGTTAATTATTACTTACGTATTTTCTTCCATAACGACCCAAACGTTTTTTAGATTATTATATTTCAGAATTTTAGCTAATGTTTTTATCCAAAACAACTTACAAGAGTGAGGTGAACATTGACACGATTCAACCTAGCCTCACGTGACAGGGCTAAAAATTATTTTTTCTGAGAAGAATGTTTACTGAAGTTTGCAAAATGCACATTCCTGCCAACAGGGGTCACCAGTTGAGGTTAGACGACATCTGCTCTTTTGTTCTGATGCATTTTCAGTCAGTCAGAGTATTTTTTCGCACCCTTAATGCTGCTGCAGATTTAGTCATCTCGGCAGTGGGCCGCTACTGGCTTCGGTAATGTGGCGTGAAGAATCCGCAGTGGCAGGAGCCAGCGGTGTAACGTGCCCCACCGTGCCTCCAAACCGCATCCAGCATCCGCTAACACAAGCACTGCAGATATCAGGCTAAAGATAGAAGGCTAATTTCTGTATGACAATGCGTGATCTAGGAGTGGGAAGCGGTTTTGGAAGCCTCCTACATGCTGATGAATCAGGACCGGAGAAGGAGCAGTCTTAGCAGAAATTGTGTGTTGTGAATGAGAGTGGGCAGGTCTCAAGGTTGACCGTACTATAACCTGCCAGCAAAAGCAGCTCTAGTGGAAAACAAGATGTGTACGGGCAGAAAGCAATGTTGCTGGCTATGATTTGTTGTATCAAATTCAGACTGGTAACATCTCTGGTGACGACGGACCCGTGTGCACACTGTAATAACATGTGTTTTCTTTTCAACCCAATGGTTGGGTTAGGCTGATTGGGTCATTTTAGTGGGTTATTTTCTTCAGTGTTTGGGATACCCAGTAAACAGGTTACAGGTTGGGTCATTTTCACTGACAGCTGAAACAGTGACGTGTTGGCTTATAGGCGGGAGTTTTGAATCGCATGTGGAAGAAGTGGTTTTCAAAGAGGACAAATTGTTGGATTTATTTGGAGAAACAAGGTTTGTATTAATGTTTTTAATCTATCATCTGTTGTTGCTTGCACAAAAGTGTGCTAAATAGGACAGTTCACATTACATTAATTGTTATTAAAAGTAACACAAGCTTTGTCAGCTTTGGATAGTCCGTCATAATTTTGTTTGTTTTACTCTATGTCTGCTACAAACATATATCAAAATTAATTAAGCAATATCGCTCGAGTAGGAGTGTGATATAGCTCTATATCATCACGGCTGTGATTAGGCCAGAGGCACGAGGCCGAGTCGAGCTATATCACACGACTCCGAGAGCGATATTGCTTTTATACAACAGTTCGACGGCACACGTTTGAAAAACGAAAACTAGAAAACAACAACGGAGTTATTTTAAAAGCCTCTTTGTTTGAGAACTACTTCTTCCGCCACGGATTTGAGGGCGGCCAGAATGACAGGTAAAACTTTCGGCTGCTTTGAAGCTCATAACAACTCAATGGACAGAAAAGCCGTTACTTTATATTACCGTTTCTTGGTCACAAAGTGTAGTTTTAAGATTAGTTCAGTCGAGAATGTATATGTATTATATTTAAATCTGCAGTCGATTAGTAAAGATAGCGCCTGTTTGAACGTTTGCTTAGTGAGATTCGGTACGAATGAGAACCAAAGCATGAGCGGACATCAGTGTTCACTCGCCCCGCTGACCACCGCCCTCTCTGGGCTACATTTCTGAAAGAGATACCCTGGCTCTCATGTTGGCCTTGTTTGTTTATGATCGTCAAAATGAGATCAAATCAGCAGTATTTGGTGTCATGATCAAACTATTACTTGTTTTTTAATTCATATTTAGTGTCTTTTGTGTTGTTATTGTTTTGGCGCGAGGTAAAAGTTAATAAAACTACTTGTATAACGTTACTATTGCGTTCTCATTTATTCTTAACGTGATACGAGCACTCGATTATTATTATTAAACTTTGTTCTTGTCAGTACTATACAAAACGGTTTTTTATAAGTGTCAGAGATATGTTTTTGCATGCTGCTTATAAATATATCAGTGGCGATATCTCATAACATGTTTTAATAGTCAGGTCACGATAAAGTAAATGATCAATGTCCACATTTAAAAGCTGCGGTGCTTACCTGCAGTTTCACGGTGTTTTCGCGTTCTGATAAGAAATATAGCTCCAGAAAAAAAAACGAGTGTTTATATTCCTCTTTCCAAGTGTTAATAATCCACACGATGTGACAAGACATTTCTCCCATGTAACGTAACATCCAAGAGCGCTGATCTTTGACGGAATAACTTTCGATTGGGGATTCACAGACTGATTTATGAGCTAGTAAACTAATGAGACAAACGGAGAGTGATTCAAAACAGGGCGTCTGTGTTTTTCCATTCAGAGATGAGCCTGCTTAGGACCTCCATTCCCTAGGTGGCGGAATGATACGAAAGGTGAAGAGGTTACAGTGCCGATATCAGCACAATATCGCACAGGTCTTAGCCAATCAGATTCGAGAACCAGAAAGAACTGTTGTATAAAATATAAATAATTTTATTTATTAAATAATGAGTATTTAAATAATATAATAATGATATAATAAATAATAATAATAATAACTTAACTGTTGAGTCACTTTTAGCTAGGGGTGTGACGGATCACAAAAGTCAAAGTTCGGATCACATTACGGTTTTGGAGGCACGGATCGGATAATTTTTTGGATCATCAGAAAAGGGGTGGGAAAAATCTAATAACAAATAAAGAAATGACAAACATTTATAAAAAAGAACAAAGTTGCACATTAAGTAAGGTCTAAAATTAGCATTAGGTACAGAAATCAAGAGTTCTGATCTTTGAAGGGCATAGGGATGATCACGTCTGATTGGAGCTGGACTGGACACATTTAACCACATTTGCGTCTGTGCGTACAGAAAGCTGCTCATTTTAGCGCCCTTTTTGCAGATAAATTGTTTAAAATCACTTGAGTGCAGATGATAAACTTTTCTTTATAAATTTGGTTATTAATCCACGAATCGCATGCGAGCAGAACCATGGGTCGTGATCCGTACGGATCACGGATTAACTGCGATCCGTCACACCACTACTTTTGACCCAGCTGGCTGATTAGAGAAAGTAACCGAAACCTAACCCTGACCCATAGGTGGGTTACTTTAACCCAACATTATTAGGTGTGCAGATGGTTCCACCAGGGTTAGCATACATGGGAATAGTGGGAGAGTAGTCTTTGGGGTCTGCATTTAAAGAAACTGAATATGAATATGAAATTATATCTCATTATTTATTTTGACAATATTTGTCCATTCAAGCACAGCCCAGATGTCTAGGCTAAAACAAAATGTTGGCAGTTTAAATTTAATAGATGTTATAAATGAAACTAAACGCCTTGCAATCACTGTTGACTGCGCTTACATGATGAAATATCAGACAAACGACATGTTCAAAACAATCAAAATCAAGTTTATTTTGGCTAGAAGTGGGTTAACCATAGCCAGACTGTATTGGGTCTTTAGTTAACCTACACATTGAAATGAAGGCCATTGCTTGCTATAAAACTTCTTATTGCAAGAAGAAAGATGAAGTAATAACAAGAATATTATTTCTATTCTATTCAAAAGAATTAAACTTCTATTAAAATATTAAAAATCATAACTCTAAAGCAAAATCTTTCATTCTAATAGCAAAACCGATGGCTGCTCTCAGGAGGTTTCCATCTCAGTAAAACTCTGTTGTCATTTTATTGCAGTGTTTCCCATCAGTGTATAGCATTGAGCTCTTTGACCGTGATAGCCCATCACTCTGTCACCTGGTTGGTTAAAGGCCGGTGGGCCACCCATCCAGCTGAGCTCTGCCACTCGACAGGTGTTGGGGGTGGCGGTTTGCAGGGTGAATGATGATTGTAAGGCTGACGGGAGGGAGGGGGCGTGCGGGGTCCCTGGAGTCTAATCCTATCAAGAGAGGCAGCCATGCAGAAAGCTGGGTGCCACATAGGGACGGCCATTTTTGGTGCAAGACTGATTACACGGCGATTACTGACTTGAGACCATCAACACGCACTTTTTAAGATCCATCTGTGACATCCAAGTCGCAATTGTCTAAAGCACTCAAACGTATCACTGAACATGAATCAAGATGAATCTTTAGTAACTGTTCTCAACATGTTCAGACCGAAAAGTAGTCTTAGGACCACTTAGCACCACTGTAAAATATTACACAAGGTCAAGTGGGCTGAGCACTATGAAGTCAAATTAAAATTCTGTAAGCTCTCTCTATGCATGATTCTGCAGCTACTGCAAGCTTTATGCTAAGCTCTTGGGTAATAAACACACAGATTTCTGCCAAAACTTCTTAATTCTCATCCGTAAAACATCAAATCAGAGATGTTTTCATTGAGGGGGAAATCCAATGATAAAAACCCAGGGTTTATTTAATAAAAAAGCTAATGTTACAAAATATGTGATTGAAATATATGACTTCCTTTCTTCGGTTAAGCGCAAACAAATAATCTGATATTAAAATGCCACCATATTATTTTCTTATATGGGGTCAGCAATCGATATGTCATGTATCTATGGCAGCAAATATGGCTGCATCATAACGTCGAGCCTCGTAACTAGTTGTCATATGCATAATTCGTCATAAGACCACAGCTATTGAAAACTGATAAAAATGAACCAATAAATTTGGGAATTTAGGTGCAATGAAAATGAAATCAATTAAAGCACATTATGACATGCGATTAAATCTCTTTTAGCAACCTTTCCTACTGCCTTTATGACGCCTGCTGTTTAAAAACATTGGTATTTTCATTTGTTGATTAAAGATTTTGAAAGAATATTTAAAATCTCCATCTAGTCAATAATTTTCTAATCTTTGAGCATCATAATAGCATATATAAAAGTTTTACCTGTCACAGTAATTTCTTCATGCTTTAAAACAGCTTAAATGTAACTCTACACCCTTGCCTCGTTTAGGGTGTTTTCACATCTGTAGTCCGGTTCAAAAGCAAAAAATGATACATTGTAGATTTTTTAGCAGTTTTGGTTACTTTTCACACCACACTGATTGCTCTGGTCTGCACCAGTTGAAACGAACCAAAATTCTGTCATGCCCTGAGATCCACATCACTTATTGGCCACATGTATTTGAACGTATTTCCTAAACTGTTTCTTGATTGGACAGAATAACGTGCGTGAAATTCCAACGAAACCCCGGAAAAAAAACAGCAGACACCATGGACAGACGACTGTGCGCTGTAATTATGTCTGTGGTTGTTATATATAGTTTGTATACAGCGCTTTAGACAAATGTTTATTTCCAGAATGAATCGCAGATGTGGCTTGAAAACAACGCCCGCGCCTCCTCGCAACTCCAGGTAAGTCCGCAATCTGTCATTGTGCAAATATTGCTAATAGAAACTGTCAACAAACACTTCCTCATCCGATAATGCACTGTGCAGGTGACTACAGCAGCTGGTTTAGTCCAAAATGCGCAATACATTTGCAGTTAGGTTGGTTTAATCTCGGATCGTGTTCTCACCACAAACGAACCGCTCTAGAGTTAGTTTGAAAGCGTACTGAAACCACCTCTTCAAGGAGGTCTCAGTCCGCTTGTTTGGTCCGCGAACTCTTGTACAATTCAACCGAACTAAATGAGGCAGGTGTGAAAGCACCCTTAGTGTATGCGGATCTATGAATATGCAAATTACTACCTGCTTCTACTTAATAGCACCGCTCGGATCATGGATATGAATTAGTTCCCTCGTCACCTCTTTTGCACAAGCTTGGACCATAGATATATATGTAAATAGATGCTACATTTGGCAGTTTCAGACACATAACAGCTAAGTTGATGATTTTCCCCACAGTGGGACTTTAACATGTTAATATTTATACTAACATTTGCCATAAAAATGACTATGTAAGCAATAAGGTACGAGAAGCTGTGGTATATTGTGAATAAGTTACAGCTGAAAAATGTTATAAGGCACAGTCAATGCAACTCCTTTAGACATGATTTATTCACGATACAGCATAGCCTCGAGTACCTTATTGCTATTTTATGAAACGGTCACCACACAATACAAATATTAAAGCAAATTAAAAATATGTAGCAATGCAACTTTCATGAAGTAAAATCACTTGCTTATTTATGCAATATTATGCAAATATTGTCCCTAAATGAATATGAAGCAACAGTGCTAAGGGTGCTGTGCAGTGATGCATTAATGTAATTATTATTTATTATTAAAGGATAATTCCGGTATTTAACACTTTGAGTCTCATTTCTGGTTTGTTTTGGATGAACTACAGTGATGGACACAGAAATTTTGACAATGGGTCGTGTCTTGAGTTTTTGACTCGTTTAGAAGCGTCTCTTGACTGCTTCAGAATGGAAGTCAATGGCCATGCACAAACATGTCATTAAAACAACACTTAATGTTCATTTTCAAAACAGTGCTACTCACAGAGTGGTTCGTGGTGTTCGTTGATGATCAAAAACAAGTTGTGTAGAGAAATACAGTTTCTGTCGTGTTTTATTTGGCATTTTGTAAAATTCCATTGACTTCTCTTGGAAGACTCATTGCTCGCTGATATATCACTCCGCCGCCGGGAAACAGAAAAGGGTCTGTTTACATGTGGTTGTAGTTTTTTCGCTCGGTTTCTCTCAGAAGAAATTTTTCCCATATTTGTAGGGCTGGGCCAGAATATTCGAATATTCGTTCCGTGGGTTGACATTCGATTTTCAGTTTTGAGATTCGAATATATATATAAATATTTTACAGCGTTAATGCAGAGCTTTTGCCAAGCAGGAAGTGCGCTTCACGCTCCCGCTCTATAGGTGGCGCAGAGAGACCAACATCCATAGCCAACAGCCACCAAACGGCACCAGTGGAAGAGATCTCCTCGAACGGAAAGCCTGCTTCTTGCTTTGGCATTCACGATAATAGTGTTGTAAATAACGTTCAGTTTCTTGCAAAAACTGATTGATTTGCTTCACAAGACGTCAATATGTCACACGGAGTTATGGGGGATTACTGTTGTATATATATAAGTGTGGGGATCTGTTGACTTGCATGACGGAGCACTGGGGTTTCTGCAAAATATCATCTTTATTGTTCTGCTGATGAAAAAAACATATTCGATGGTGTAAGTGTTATAAATAAACTTGATTTTGAAAGTATGCTACCGTTTTATTACAGTTTGTTGGACTATGTTCATTCATGCTTCAGACTCAAATATAGAGCGGAAGTATATACGCGGTTGTATCGGGGCGGCAGTGGCTCAGTGGTTCATGTAGGTTGTCTATAAACCGGAAGGTTGGTGGTTCAATCCCCGGCTCCATCGGACCAAGTGTCGAGGTGTGCTTGAGAAAAGACACCTAACCCCAGCTGCTCCCGACGAGCTGGATGGCGCCTTGCATGGCTGACACCGCCGTCGGTGTATGAATGCGTGAGTGAATGGGTGAATGTGAGGCAACTTGTAAAGCGCTTTGGATGGCCATAGGTCTGTTAAAAAGCGCTATATAAATGCAGTCCATTTACCATTTACCATACGCGGTTGTGAGGTATCTGAAAAAATAGTTCCACTATAGCAGATAACACGGATTGAAATCATACATTGCGCCAATTGTTTGTTTTTAATCATCAACGAGCACCACAAACCACTCGGTGAGTAGTACAATTTTGAAAATGAACGTTAAGTGTTGTTTTAATGACATGTTTGTGCATGGCCATTGACTTCCATTCTGAAGCAGTCAAGAGACACTTCTAAATGAGTCGAAAAGTCAAGACACGACCCATTGTCAAAATTTCTGTGTCCATCACTGTAGTTCATCCAAAACAAATCAGAAATGAGACTCAAAGTGTTAAATACCGGAATTATCCTTTAACGTAAATAAAACAGTTATTGACCAATCAGAATCTATACAAAATATGCTTTGTTCTGTATAATTTTAGTTACAAAAAACATCAAATGCAACCATTTGAACCTTAAAAATAAAGCACATTTCAAAAGTCCATCACTCAACACCACTTCAGTTCAAAATCTCCCCTCAACCCAACCCCCCCTCCCAATCCCGACCTTAGTGGAGCAGCAGAGCTCCCTGAAGCACGACTGACAGCTCTGGGAGCCAATCACTCATCCAGAACAGCACACTGCCTTATTGGCCATTATCTCTGCTGTCAAGCGCAAGGCAGAGACGTGAGCTGTGTCCATACAGCAGCCCCAGTTTTTCTACAGTCTCCCAATTGACCCTTCCCTAAAGCTAAGCGCACACTACAAAACTAAAACTTGTTTTTAATGTTTTAAAGCTTTGACTAGTCTGGGACAAAAAGCCCAACAACCCCACGTACATTGTCGCACGTGCGCCTAAAGGAGAATGTAGTATGTGGCCTGAGTCTAAGAGATGCATTGCATTTTGACGCAATGCGCATGCATCAAACATCTGTGTACACGTACGAGTCAAATAAACTATACTTTGCAAGGCTGTGCGGTCGACCGTGTGCGTGTGTTCGCGTACATGTACTCTTACACTTTACTCTCATTGGACACCTAGGTGGACACGCCCACTTCCTGTTGGCAGCGGTCACGTGTTGTTGAAAGTCGGCAAGCTTCCATTGAAATAAATGCGGCATTCCATATAGTCAGCTTTAGAGTTCCTGACTCCTATGCCTGACCGATCACCGGTTTGAGTCCCGCTCGGGTGTCTGCTAATAAAACCGGTTGCACCCACATCTCTTAAACCACAGCATTGTTCATAATTTCCTGCTCTTTATTTACCATTCTGTGGAAATCTGGGTAAAATGATGGCAAGCACTCCATTTCGCTCTTGTCGAAAAACGTTGTTCTCTTCCCTGTCTACGCTAGTCCTGAAACACAGATACAGCTGACGACAATCCGTGGAATATTTATCAGCTAAGCATGCTGGGAGAGGTTAAAGGTTAACAGGTAAATGAGGAAAGCATACAGAGACGATTCAAATAAGCAAAAGAGATAGTGCTGCCAGACGTCTGGAGACACAGAGGGAGGGCGAACTGCAGCTCAGGCCCTGCTGGCACTTTCCATTTAAATTTTTAAGATGTTGTGTGCTTTAACATCATGTCAACGCAAGAAAACCCAAACAAAACAAGTGTTGCAGCATGAAATTGCATTGCATGCTTGTGTAA